>NC_063210.1:24440552-24443052 GCF_017589495.1 Alosa alosa | reverse complement strand
TCTGACTGACTGACTTCTGTATACAAAAAATAGTGACTGTCTAAAAGACTGTCTAAGCAGGGATGTCAAACATACGTAAGGCTTAGGATCAGATCAGGCCCGCCAGCAGGTTTTATACGGCCCCCCAGATGTTTTGGGTAGGAAGGGAAAAGTAGAAAAAAGATATTCACATCCAGTTCTCTGCAACAATGTGTAATAAGCAATATCTCTATAATATGATAAATTGATTAAACCTAGCACTACAAACCATCCTCAGGAAGGAATAAGCAGAAAAGCTAACATGGAAGTAGGGCATTTCAAGAGAGAAAGAGCAGTATGCTATATGACAGCAGTACATTATTTGTACTTGTTTGTGATATCATCAAATAACACTCTGATACTCATGCAGAAAAATGATAATGACCATGACAATGACAGCCCGCCTCACGAGGTCTCATTCCAACAAATCCGGCCCATTAGGCCTACTTAATATGTGTTTGATACCCCTGGTCTAAGGTCACTCACACTCTCCCTTGCTAAAGCGCAAAATGGTTTAGTCTGCCTGCACAACGATTCATAATGGTATCTCATTTCGTTTAGTTGAGCATCGCTAGTAGTGGGCCGCTAATTGTTGTGCTACTGGCAATGTCTTTCTCCAAGAAAACCAAGTTGGGTTACAAAAAGCAAAGGCAAGAACAGGAAAAAGAAAGCCATCAAAATGAGGGAAAACAACTGCTAATAAACTTCTTTCTAAAGCTGAGCACAAACGTTAAAACACGAATCGCATGGTGTTAAACTGCTTGAATATCTCCACAATTGTTAGTGCTAAAAACGAACTGAGACAACCCATTGAAAGAGCGAAAAATAACTTTCCTGAGTTACACATGTAATCTGAGGTAGCCTACCCTATCTCGTGATCCACCTCCATCTCCATCTCTTTAAGAAAGACTTGGCGCCAGCTTGATTCATGTCCTATCATGTCAAGTCTTAACTTTTTTTTTTTTTTACTCAGTAACGGATTGGATTTGTGATGTAGCGAAGTACAATACTTCACTCAAAACGTAATCAAGTAAAAATAAAAAGACAGATTTTGAAAACTACTTAAAAAATACAAAATACACAAAAAAACTACTCAATACAGTAACGTGAGTCCTGTCCTCTGTGGGACAGGAGGCTGCACTCTTCACCAGACCCATCACGCTGTGTGTGATGTGTGTGTGTGTGTGTGTGTGTGTGTGTGTGTGTGTGTGTTTCTGCCCTCCTCCTCAAGGAAGCTTCTTGAGACAACAGGATGAGCTAATGAGCTGTGTGGTGTTGCATGGAAAAAATAACACACACACACACACACACACACACATACACACACTCTTGCCTGGCTGAGAGATGAGTGATAGTGTATGTGTGCGCTTATCTGTGTGTGTGTGTGTGTGTACATTTGTGTGTGTGTGTTTGAAGTTGAAATGTTAGTTTAACAGTATCAAGCTTTATGCGTTGCACAATCAGCTTTGAGAGGGTAAGAGGGAGGAGGGGGGCTTTCTTTGGAGCTTTGGAGAGACCAGTAGACACACACACCTCTCTCTCCTGAATGAAACACACACACACACACACACATAAATGGAAATCATTTTGCAGCTGTGGTGTTCTGAGAAAAAGACCACATTAAAACTGAGAGCACCTGTGCCATCAGTGTGCTGCCCATGTTTTGGCCACTGCTAAACTTTATGCCAAAAAAAACTGTTTAGTGAACTGACATAAACCCATACTCACCTAAAACCCATAAAAGGTTATCCAACGTACATACTAAAGACCCATACTAAAGAGTACAGTGGTTCTCAACCTTTTTTCAGTGATGTACCCCCTGTGGTACCCCTAACCAGCGCCAAATCTTTTTTGAGAAAAAATATTAAAACAGAGCACTGATCAGTGTCTAATTCATTAAACTTTGGAACTTTTGGAACTGATAAACCCAAATAAAATCCATGACCCATACCTTCAACCCCCATACTTAAGGTAGTCACCTAGTACACTTAAGGTTCTCTAGTACACTCATACTAACCCATACTTAAGGTTCTCTAATACACCCATACTCACCCATACTAAGGGTTTTGTGTTTCATACATACTCACCATACTAAAGTCAAAGTCTCTCTCGCTCTCTCTCTCTCTCTTTCTCTGTCACACACACACACACACTCACACACACACACACACTAACCACTTACACAGGCACACATTAAAAGGTTAGCTCACAGACACACACACACAGACCTTAAAAAAAGGTTAGCTGCCCATCGCACAAACGTAAAGGTCACCTCTAAGGGCCTGTTACCTGACCATGGGCTGACGTGACTTGAGGACGGCCACTCAGACTCAGGGCTAATTGTGTCTCTGTGCCCATCAGACGGAGAGTGCCAGCCAGGGGCCGGGGGCAGCTGGAGGGGAGAGGCCCAAATGACCTCTCCAGCAGCGGGCATGCTGGCTATTAACAGGGTCGCCTGGCAGACGTGTAACATTCTGACGTC
>NC_063210.1:24430552-24435552 GCF_017589495.1 Alosa alosa | reverse complement strand
GGAGAAATGGAGAAAGATAAGGAGGAGAGAGGGGGATGAGAGTAAAAGAGGGAGAGGGATATGAGAGGGAGTGATGGAGAGAGAGAGAGAGAGAGAGAGAGAGAGAGAGAGAGAGAATCTAAACAGCTGGCACAATTCTCCTCTTTATTAGTTGCAATAGGTAGTCAGTGCAGCAGAGGCCATGTTGTATGTACCCAGATTACCCCAACATCTGTATTCCACCTCTGGAAACATTTGTGTCTCTTTTATAATGAATGTGATTACTGGGTTCAAACAAAAAATTCAAAACTGTGTGGACTACACAGCATGGTCAAACAGACACAGCATCTCAGGCAACCACTGAGAGAGGTGACTGAAAGGGACCCTGTCATGAGTAATGCCCAAAGCCAGACCTCTGTGACTTTCCCAGTGTGCCTTTTATCTCAACAAGCTCACTCATCAACAGACTACACACAAGCGCACACTCAAGCGCACGCACAAGCAAATACACTATGTACACCAAACTTACACACGCAACACACACACACACACACACACACACACACAAACAAACACACACTTGGTTTGAGTGACAGGGCCTTAAATGGATTTGGTTTGTTATGAAAGTGTAGCCTGCTAGTGAAGTCTCACAGAGGACAGGTTGAGCTGACTCTTTATCCTCTTCATACAATTGTTCAGTCAGATCATATTTGATCTATCAACATTTAACAATTTTAACCCTTAGAACCCTAAGCTGACATTTTCACTACCTTTATTCATAAGGATTTATTCTGGTCATTTTAAGTGCCACACACACATATTATATATTGTTTTTTTTCAGCAGAGTCTAGGCTATCCAGTTCATTTCATGTATTAGTACTAGTATTGATTTTATTTAGATTTTTAAAGATTTAAAATATAAAAAGTGTATTATAAAAATTCTTATATTTCAACATGTATCTCACCACAGCAAGCTCATAGCTCTACATGCATTTCATGTGTGTGTAGGGCAGACTGTCCTGAATCGGGCAATACATTTGCCATGTTGGAGGGATAATCTAGGGCTGAGCAATTTACAGAAATATGTGGTGTGTGATTTTATGAAAATAAATGCCATTTTTTATTTAGTGATGAAAAAATGACCTTTCTGTTCCATATCTGTGACATCGAACTGATCTGACCTGACTTGACCCGAGGTTGCGTGTTAGACTGCGTGCCTATGGTGTATGTAAAAATAATGATTCTCAACTTTTTACTGCATTGCCATGAACAAAGAAAAAGGCAAAAAGGGTGTTTTTTTGTTGAACAAATTGGGATGCAATGTGAGCTTTGAATTGATGCCATGCAGGAATTTGCTAGGATTATAAACATCAAAGAAACACACGATAGCGTTGATTATAAACATGCTTTGCCATAAAACAGACAAAAAACGATAAGTCCAGTTTATGAAGTTAATTTTGGGTGTGAAGGATGCACTTGATGTCACGATAGCTCTGAGTTTCTTTCATCTGACATGCGTGGCATATCTATCCGATCACGGGTTATTAAAACGAGAGTTTTGCAGTCCAGTCACTTCGTCTGTTTTTATAAGCCAGAAGGATCGATAAACATGGTACAAATGGATAGCCCTGTGTCTCCACTTTCATCTGATATGCTTGCCATATCTATGCGATCACGGGTTCGCGAGTAATTCAAACGAGAGTAATGGGTGCGCAGGTCAACGCAGAGAAGTATAGACTGTGAATATGATGCAATTTGATTTAATTTCATTATTTTTTTTTAATTTCATACTTGATCGTACAGACAAGTTTGTAGTCTCGTTGGAAAGCCCCACTTCTGCTCTGTCATGCATTAAAGGTTTCATCTCGCTGCGATGAACAGTTCCGGAGCAATGTAACAGAGAAGAAAGGGTGTGTTTTTTGACGCACTTTGCGTCAATCGGGTTCTAAGGGTTAACTATTAGTTGGGAGGGTCCCATTTTGGGATTTAAAAACATCTATGATTTATCCTTTATTAAAACTTGTTCATACCTTTAAGCACAATCAGACAGACACACACACACACTCTCTCTCTCTCTCTCTATCATTTAGTAAATGATACTAATTTAAAAAGAATATCTGCAAATTAACTCTAAATGCAGCTCAAAATAATGATTTATCTTGCATAGGCACAAAGCAAAACACAAATCATGTCTGTAATATGAAAATACTTTAATTCTCATTTTGAAATACAAAAATAAATTCTTGGTGAAAATGAAGTGATATCTTGGAGCTGGCTGAGTAGAACATTTAGTCCTTAGTTCTGCTACCCAAGCAGCTGATGCAGCGAAACCAAGACCTCTGGAACCAAAGAAACACCAGGTCATTGACATCACACACACACACACACACACACACACACACACACACACACACACACACACACACACACACACACACATGCGGTTGCACTCCATGGCTCATACAGCAATAAATGCAAACCTTCTTAGATTGTTTCTTTTTCGAGTCTTTCTTGACAGTGGTGCTGGTTGGCAGTGGCTGGCATGCGCTCTCCTGGACTTCAACCCTCAACACACACACAGGTGGTGGCAGGAGAGGGCCGATCAGCTGTCTGAACTGATCCTCAGACGGTGGAGCCTTCCTCTCCTCAGGGCACGCAGGGGGCTGCTCGGAGGTCACAGGAAGTGACCGTGACCTCAGCGAGTCCACTGCCATCCTTTGGCACTTGAGGCTCAGCTGACAGCAGCAGAGCTGGTTCCTGTGACAGAGGAACCTTCCTCTCCTCAGGGTCCAGGGAATGTTCTCCTGAGGCCGCCGGATGTGGAAGAGGAACCTTCCTCTCCTCATGGTCCATGAGATGCTCTCCTGAGGCCGCCGGATGTATCTGTGGAACCTCTTTGTCCATCTCCGCCAAGAGCCCCATCCACTTCCCCACGACATCGTGCAGTGACGCATTGAGGAGGTTCTCCCGATCTAACTGCAGAACCAAATGGCAGAACTGCGCGGCATGTGCCTGTCCATTAGAGGCTGTGGGGTGGGATGGGCAGAAATGGGATAAGGTATATGTTTCTGAAATGTTACTGAAATGTTACTGAAATGTTCTCTTGGTCAGATATGGGATAAGGTATATGTTACTGAAATGTTACTGAAATGTTCTCTTGGTCAGATATGGGATAAGGTATATGTTACTGAAATGTTACTGAAATGTTTTCTTGGTCAGATGTGGGATAAGGTATTTGTTGCTGAAATGTTACTGAAATGTTCTCTTGGTCAGATATGGGATAAGGTATACAGTATGCTACTGAAATGTTCTCTTGTTCTGGGAAACTTATAATCTCTAGACCAAAGCTAAGGACCAGATTGGGGAAGAAGGCTCTTACCCAAGGTTTCTGCCATCTTTGTAATGGACATCTTTCGAAGGTGGTTGATTTCTGTGAATGCTACCACAATGGCAAGGTGCAGACGCCAGGTTCCACAGCTGTCCTCAGCACATGCCTAAAAGAAAACACACACCCAAACCTCAGTGTGAACTCAAGAGCGTATCAAGTCTGAATCCCACACCACACACATGAAAGATTGGCCATAAACACTCACAGAGGCAGCAGACGGCATTTCTCCCAGCCGGACCTGATAGTAGGTCTTCAGTAAATCCAAATCATCCAGGTCATTAATGAACCTAAAAAAGATTAAATCTAGTAAGGTACAATAATATCAATGTCAGAAAAGTGGCATGCCAAGAGTCCTGAAAGACCTGAAGAAATGTCCTTACCTGGACATTATGCAGTCAGATTGGCCATGTCTCTCTAAGTTGTTTAGGGTAAAGGCATGGTGCCATACGCCTTGACTACTCGCCTGGTCAATGGCTTCCTGCAAAGTAAATGTAAATCAGGTTTCTCGGCCAAGTTTTGCATATACAAGGAATTAGGTCTCTGCATTTATCCCATCCGTGAATTAGTGAAACACATAGAGCACACAGTGAAAACACAGTGAGGTGAAGCACACATTAACCCAGAACAGTGAGCTGCCTTGCTACAGCGGCACTCGGAGAGCAGTGAGGGGTTAGGTGCCTTGCTCAAGGGCACTTCAGCTGTTCCTACTGGTCGGGGATCGAACTGGCAACCCTTCGGTTACAAGCCCGAAGCGCTAACCAGTAGGCCACGACTGACACACGCAATTGTAATACTTGGAAATACATTTATGTGCATCCGTACATGCATGTATTTTATTGTCCTACTGATCATGAAACATATTACAAAGTAATGTGCACAACCTGCATAAGGGTTCATTAAATCTGTATCATGTACAAATTGGGAAAGGGCTTTACCTACCTTGGTTTTGCCAGCAAGGAGCAGCCTAGCAAGATTGGAGGTCCCATTACCAAGGTTGTCAAAGGCACAGCAAGTCTCCGGCTCATTGGAATCCAAACACTTTTGTAGTAGAAGGTTGGCTATGTCATTGTCAGTGACCATCTACAAAAATAATAATAATAAATAAATAATATTAATAAATGATTTGTGAATCGAGGAATGATTTCTTAACCTACTGAGAATAACCAATGTTGTGTCTCATTTTATAAATGATTGTGTCTTTTCTTGATTGTTATAGATGATAAATAAGTGTTGGAAATGCCAATCCACATGGACAAATTCAATATTAATGGGGAGTGTTTATTTCGGAGAGTATGAAGGTACACTGAGCAGGGACCTGTCAGCTGTTTTATAGTACATGGGGTATAGTGTCATCTCTCTCTCTCTCTGTCTGTCTGTCTGTCGCCAATGGCCATGCACCCTAAAGCACATTCACAGAAAGAAACAAAAATAATTATCTGGGGAGAAACACTTACTCCATTCCTCTTGCAGAGAAGAGCCAGAAGTCCCCAGCTCAGGTCAATCCCCTCTCTGTGTGGCCCGTTATTAGCACGGAGGAAGTGCTCACGCTGCAACATGGCCAGCTGATAGACCTCCAGGAGAACTCCATCACAGCTGGAACATTGGAGATGTGGAGAAATTTAAGAATGTTTCA
>NC_063210.1:24408052-24415552 GCF_017589495.1 Alosa alosa | reverse complement strand
CACATATGGACACATACACACACACACACACACACACACACACACACACACACACACACACACACATTGGCATGCACACAGACACACACACACACACACACACACACACACACACACACACACACACACACACAAAGAGAGACAAACACACACACAGACAGAGCCAAACACACACACACACAGAGCCACACACACACACACACACACACACACACACACACACACACACAAGCACACAGGCCCACACACACACACACACACAAACACATTGGCATGCACGCCCACACACACACACACATACCCAGGTGACCTGTGTGATTCAGTGCTGTGGTCTGGGGAGTGGAGCAAGATGCGGAGTCATGTCCGCACACCCAGACGAATGCAGAATGAGCCAGACGAGTCTGCTTCAGCAGGAATTATCGCCCGGTCTGTTCACACACACACACACACGTACACGCACACACACACACACACACACACACACACACAGACACTATATATACAGACACATAAATTAAACAACACTCTCTGAATACTCAGTCCACATTAAGACAGACTGAATTCTGTGTGTGTGTGTGTGTGTGTGTGAGTGTGTGTGTGTGTGTGTGTGTGTGTGTGTGTCTGTGTGTGTGTGTGTGTGGAGGTACCACAGATCACACCATCGTAAAGGTGGATTGGACAGTTGGACAGTGATGCTGGCCAGATAAGGTCATTAAAATAAGGCTGCTGTGGAGGAGGAGAGGAGAGATGGAGAGACAGAGAGAGAGAGAGAGAGAGAGAGAGGACAGAGATAGAGAGAGATAGAGAGATGGAGAAGAGGAGATGAAGACAAGGAAAGGTGGAGGAGGATAAAAGAGAGGGAGAATAGGAGTGCGGGGAGGGACTGATAAAAGGGAAAAGGAGAGACGGATGAGAGGATGAGTGGGGAGGAAGGGAGAGGTGGATAGAGAAAGAGGAAAAGAGAGAGAGAGAGAGGTGGATATAGAGAGAGGAAAAGAGAGAGGGAGAGGTGGATATAGAGAGAGGAAAAGAGAGAGGGAGAGGTGGATAGTGAAAGAGGAAAAGAGTGAGGGAGAGGTGGATATAGAGAGAGGAAAAGAGAGAGGGAGAGGGAGATATAGAGAGAGGAAAAGAGAGAGGGAGAGGTGGATAGTGAAAGAGGAAAAGAGTGAGGGAGAGGTGGATAGTGAAAGAGGAAAAGAGAGAGGGAGAGGTGGATAGTGAAAGAGGAAAAGAGAGAGGGAGAGGTGGATATAGAGTGAGGAAAAGAGAGAGGGAGAGGTGGATAGTGAAAGAGGAAAAGAGAGAGGGAGAGGTGGATAGTGAAAGAGGAAAAGAGTGAGGGAGAGGTGGATAGTGAAAGAGGAAAAGAGAGAGGGAGAGGTGGATAGTGAAAGAGGAAAAGAAGAGAGGGAGAGGTGGATAGTGAAAGAGGAAAAGAGAGAGGGAGAGGTGGATATAGAGTGAGGGAGAGGTGGATATAGAGTGAGGGAGAGGTGGATAAAAAGAGGAAAAGAGAGGGGAGAGAATTGTGTGAGAGGAAAACAGACTCTAGAAACGAATGGAGGTAGAGAGAAAGAGAGACTAAATAGATTAGAAAAAGAAGAGAGAAGAAATGCACATTTAAGAGAGAGAAAGAGTGCATATCAGATAGAAACAGAGGGATTCAATAAAAGAAGGGATGACAGAGAGAGGGAGAGAGATAGGGAGAGGGAGAGAGGAGAAACAGGAGGAGGGGAGCAGAGGTGTGTGCTCTGCCCATTCTTCAGGCTAATTGGAATATATGAGGATTAAAGGGACACCAGGCAACGTTTTTCGTGTTAATTACTCATCTTCGGTCGGTATATGGTTAAATGACTCATTACAGGGTGAATGAAGGCTCTCTCTCCTGCCCCTACTGCCTGTAGGAAGAATATCCCACTTGCAAGTTTGCGTATCCCACCATATTTACGAAGCAGGATCAGTTTACAGCACAGAGGCAGGCTAATCCAAACGCTGGCGATTGTTGCAAACGTGTATAATGGCAGAGCCAATAAGAAGCAGCTTAAAACCCTTGACGGAAGACGAAAGAAAAGGGAAAAGAGCTTCAGACCGAGCGAGGGGAGTTTTGTAAGAGAAAAGCATCAGGCTTGCCTGGTGTCCCTTTTAAGTGGCAAACTTGTTTGTGTGTGGTGTGTGTGCAGTGTGTGTTTGTCTCTTGGTGTGTGTGTGTGTGTGTGTGCAACACACACACACACACACACACACACACACACACACACACACACACACACACACACACACACACACTGTATTGATTAAGTGAGGCAGAGGTGCTGAGAGAGACATTGCAGAGGCTCACAATCACAAATTTAGTTTGTCTCCTCTCTCTGCAAATAGGCGTGGCTGATACTATAAACCCATCAATTAGGGGTCTATATACCCTACACACACACACACACACACACACACACACACACACACAGGGGGTTAAGAGAGAGTGGGATTGAGATAAATGGAGGGAGGGAGAGAGAAAGGGAGAGAGAGAGAGATGTAGCTTACCAATATTAAAAGCAGCTCATCATCTAACAAAGCCAAATGCTGACTCCCTGTCTGACTCCAAAGCCTTTTATCTTTCTCTCCTCTCTTGGCTACTCTTTTTCATCCTCCTCTTTTCTGCCTTCTGTGTCTCTCCTCCCTCTTTTTCTCCTCTCCTCTTTTCTCTAAATCTTCTTTTCTTATCTCTCCTCTCTTATCCTTATCCCTAGTTTCCTTTGCCCTTTATCTTCTTCTTTATCTTCTTTCTCCCTCCTTTATCTCTTCTCCCTCCTTTATCTTCTTCTTCCTTTATCTCTTCTCCTTTATCTTCTTCTCTCCTCCTTTATCTTCTCTCTTTTATCTTCTTTCTCCTTTATCTTCTCTTCCTTTATCTTCTCTTCCTTTATCTTCTCTTCTCTCCTTTATCTTCTCTTCTCCTTTATCTTCTCTCCTTTATCTTCTCTTCTCCTCCTTTATCTTCTCTTCCTCCTTTATCTTCTCTTCTCCTTTATCTTCTCTTCTCTCCTCCTTTATCTTCTTCTCCTTTATCTTCTCTTCTCTCCTTTATCTTCTCTTCTCTCCTCCTTTATCTTCTTCTCCTTTATCTTCTCTTCTCCTCCTTTATCTTCTCTTCCTTTATCTTCTCTTCTCCTTTATCTTCTCTTCTCCTCCTTTATCTTCTCTTCTCCTCCTTTATCTTCTCTTCTCCTTTATCTTCTCTTCTCCTTTATCTTCTCTTCTCTCCTCCTTTATCTTCTCTTCTCCTTTATCTTCTCTTCTCCTCCTTTATCTTCTCTTCTCTTCTCCTTTATCTTCTCTTCTCCCTTTATCTTCTCTTCTCCTTTATCTTCTCTTCTCCTCCTTTATCTTCTCTTCTCCTCCTTTCTCTCTTGTATTCTCTCCTGTTTTATACTAGTCTTGTCTATGCTACTCTATGCTATTCCCTTCTCTTCTATACTATTTTCTTGTCTATGCTATTCTCTTCTCCTCTTCTCTCTTTTCACTCCTCTCCTCTCTCCTCCCTTCTCTCCCCTCCTCTCCTCTCTCTCCTCTCCTCTCCTCTCCTCATCTCCACTCTCTTCATTATCAGTGTGTAGGGTGTAAGGTTAGGAGACATTGGTCTTAGGAAAGAGTTTGGAAACCTCTCCTCTCTAACTGCTTTCACATGTGCACTGAGCTCCTGACATGTTCTCAGCATCAAGCAGGCTGTATGTGTGGACACAATGTTAGGCACTGGTCTCTATGAAATATGGGTGGGCTGTATGTTAGTTAGTTAGTTAGTTAGTTAGTTAGTTAGTTTATTAGTTGTCCCCTTAGGGAAATTCTTTTTAACATTTTCCATACCGCTTTTCATCCTGCATGGTCGCAAGCACGGAATGGCACATACATGGTCACAGACATAGGAATGACATACAGACGTACACCTTACATACATCATAGGCATTTGACACAGACTTTTACATAAACTATTGGGGGTTTCATGGGAAAAACATACATTATTGCACTGCATATATTTATCTGTGGAGCTTTGTGTTGTTGAGTGTTTGGATTCCTAAGGGATTAGGCTTCGCTGAAGGGCTTTATTGCACCTTATGTTTCTAAACCTCCTGCCAGAGGGTAGGTGAGAAGTAGCAGTTGAGTGGGTAATGTCCAGGGATATTGAATGAGCAATACGTGCGATGGCCTTAGTGTTTAGTTCTAAGTTTGGGGTATGCAGACCTATTATTTTGGTGGCAGTATTGGTTAGTTGAGTGAGTTTGTTACAGTTTTTAACCGTAAGCATGTGTGGACACAATGTTCAAATGATTTTCCCCGAGCATTAACAGCTTATGATACTACTGTCCCCTTAAAACTAAGCCCATGCGTTGCAGAGGTGAGTCAACTTACTGTACCAACACACCTCTTCTCTCTCTCTCTTTCCCTATCTCTCTTTCTCTCTCTCTCTCTCTCTCTCTCTCTAAATTCAATTCAATTTTCAATTCAATTTCAATTCAAAGAGCTTTACTGGTATGACTGTAAGTGTTACAATGTTGCCAAAGCAGTAGTTACATGAAAAGAATTAGCAAGTAATAATTATAACAATTGACATGGACTATGGAGAATAATACAAATAATAGAACGTTAGAGCACACACACACACACACACTCACACACACACACACACCCACCCACGCCGCACGCTCCACCCCCTCCCCCAACATACACACACTAGCACACAATGGAGAAAGAAAAAACAAAGAATGAAAGAAAGGAAGGATAAATATATATATTTGCTTGCCTAGTGACTGTCTCGTGCTTTATGGCATTCTGTGACATATCGTGCCGCTAGTGCTGATAAGGTTGGGTACTCTCCTAATAAGTATTTAATTTGAGGGTCATTCTGTAAATTTCTAAAATTTGGGATTATTTTTTTTTAAATTTTTGTGAAATATCTCTCTCTCTCTCTCGCTCTTGCTCAGCTCCAGCGTCTGAAGCGCTCGCTCTCCCTGAAGGCGGTCATGAGGAGTAAGAGTGTCGATAACTTCTTCCAGCTGCCCCACCCCCTCCCCGCCTCAGAGCCAAGGCCCCCACCCGACCATCACGAGCAACCCTGCGCCCACCGTGTTGGAGCCTGCTCTCTGCCCCTGCTGCAACCATCCCGGAGTGTTCGCTGTCACACGCCCTCAACAGCCCCAACCCCTCGCTGTGCTCCCATTCGCCGTCGCTGAGCCCTTCGCTGTCACTCAGCTCCAAGGGCCCGCCCACCCCACAGAGGACGCACTGCTTCCAGGAGCACATGTTCCGGCGGCCCACACTATGCCAGCAGTGCCAGCAGATTATTACAGGTAACACACGAGTACACACACACACACACACACACACACACACACACACACACAGGCTAGCACACACACACACACACATCAACACACACACACACATGCTAACACACACACACAGGCTAGTACACACACACACACATCAACACACACACACACACATGCTAACACACACACACAGGCTAGTACACACACACACACACACACACACACACACACATGCTAACACACACACACAGGCTAGCTCACACACACACACACACACACACACACACAAACACACACACACACACACACATCAACACACACACACACACACACACACACACACACACACAGATATGTTATACACATTTTAAGCCTCATCATCCTCAGAGAAGAGACATAAAGGCCTGGTCCCTAGGCAGGGCAAATCCATAGATTCCTTTCACACACTAAAGAGTAACACACAGAGTTACTTTAAAGTCTGCTATTGCCCACGCACACACACACACACAAACACCGCCGCATGCGCACACACACACCTGCATGCGCTGCGCATTCCAGCACACACACAAACAAACACACACACACCTCGGATGCAGGGCTGGCGTGGTACAATTAAAACTGACCCACAGGTGTATTCACTGTGGCACCGATAAACATTCAGTTGCTGCACTTTTTACCAGGAAATCACTTGGGTAAAATTGATGTGAAGAAACACACCTATTTTACACACAATCTCTGCCCCTTCCTCAATTCAGCACAAATGCATTTCAGAGTTGTTCTATTAGCATGACTGGATACAAAGTGTTGCTGAACCATAAAGTGTTTGAATAAGATTGTCATATAACAAGCAGCTGAAGGCATTTCCTAATAAAGTTTGGCTATTTTTACACTTACATCAAAGATGTTCAAAGATTTTCATCAAGTTGTTTTTGTTCTCTCTGTCTTTCCTTTCCTCTTTTTCCTCTCCATTTTGTCCCTCTCCCCTGTCTCTCTCTCTCTCTCTCTCTCTCTCTCTCTGTCTCTCTCTCTAGGTAACTCTAAGCAGGGTCTCCGCTGTAAGACCTGTAAGCTGGGCACTCACCTCTGGTGCTCCTCTGAACTCTCCCAGCAGCCCTGCAACGGCAAGGTGAGCCTCCAGCTGCCATCTTAATATTCATGGCTATAGTATTAGGATCCTCATGGATATGGCTATAGTATTAAGATCCTCATGGATATGTCTATAGTATTAGGATCCTCATGGATATGGCTATAGTATTAAGATCCTCATGGATATGGCTATAGTATTAAGATCCTCATGGATATGGCTATAGTATTAAGATGCTCATGGATATGGCTATAGTATTAAGATGCTCATGGATATGGTTATAGGATAACTGTAAGATGCTCATGGCTATGGTTGTAGTATTAAGATGCTCATGGCTTTGGTTATAGTATTACTGTAAGATGCTTATGGCTGTAGTATTAAGATGCTCATGGCTATGGTTGTATTAAGATGCTCATGGCTATGGTTGTAGTATTAAGATGCTCATGGCTATGGTAGTATTAAGGTGCTCATGGCTATGATAGTATTAAGATGCTCATGGCTATGGTTATAGTATTAAGATTATCATGGCTATGGTTGTAGTATTAAGATGCTCATGGCTATGATAGTATTAAGATGCTCATGGCTGGTAGTATTAAGATTCTCATGGCTATGGTTGTAGTATTAAGATGCTCATGGCTATGGTTATAGTATTAAGATGCTCATGGCTATGGTTATAGTATTACTGTAAGATGCTCATGGCTATGGTTGCAGTATTAAGATGCTCATGGCTATGGTTGTAGTATTACTGTAAGATGCTATTACAATGCTTATGGCTATGGTTAATCTTTTTTATATATATATATATTTTACCACGTCTGCTCAGGGATCACTTAGGATGGCTTGCGGACCACCAGTGGTCCCCGGACCACACTTTGAGAAACACTGCTCTAGTTCACGCTCACCAGCAGCCATCTTGGATCCAAACATCTATCCTCAAAGTATCAACTGAGAAATGTTACGGCATTTGATTGTTTTTGACCTGAGTTCAGGCTCTCAGATTTTGTCTTCGCATCTCAGACAGTGTGGTGTAATTCAGTTAGAAGAGATTGATGAACTCATCAACCTCCATGGAATCATCACTGGAGGGACTGA
>NC_063210.1:24388052-24390552 GCF_017589495.1 Alosa alosa | reverse complement strand
TGAGCTGTGCTTAAATTGTTCAATACATGATTTCATCAAGATTTTGTAATGTTCCATACAGTGATGCAGGTCTATAGGCTAAATACACACACACACATGCACACACACACACACACACACACACACACACACATACACACACATGCACTCACACACACACACACACACACACACACACACACACACACTCACACACTCTCTCTCTCTCTCACACACACACACGCACACACACACTCACATACATAATGAGCACCACAGGCCCTTATATACAAACAGGACGTACAAAAGACAAGTGTCAAAATTACATAAACAACACGTGAAGGAACGAGATGGAAATTGTGGCTGTATGAGACAGAGAGAGCCCAGAGATATAATGTGTTTTTTACGCAGGGAAAGTACAACAAGAGCCTCTGAGGACAAGTGACACACTTTAACAGGGATTTCAAAGACTCTGTTCTTAGACATCTGCAGACTTATTTCAATTCATTTGCACCACACACAGATCTATGATATACACACACAGATCTATTATATACACACACAGATATTTTATATATACACACAGATATATTATATACACACACAGATCTATTACACACACAGATATATTATATACACACACAGATATATTATATACACACACACAAGTATATTATATACACACACAGATATATTGGATCTATTTTAAACACACACAAATATATTATATACACACACAGATATATTATATACACACAGATATATATATTATATACCAGGGGTGGGCAAACTTTTTGGCTCAAGGGCTACACTGGGTTTTGAAAATTGCCCCCCCCCCCCACGCATAAAAAAAAATACATTTTTTATAGCCTATAGCTAATTTTATGCTGTTTAACAAATGTATAAATTGTGCACTGTCGCTTTAATTCACGTTTATTTCTCAATGATCTTCTGCCTGCTACGGTATGGCCCTCTCACACTTTTTAAATGGTCAGTAGTGGGAACTACTGCTGCCTTCATGATTTCCTTTTAAAAGTTTTTTATAAGAAGGAGATATCAATTATCAACAATGACAAGCCAGCTGGAACCTGCGGCTCTCTCTCCCTCTCGTGAGTGCAGACACGTTCCCAATTAAATGGATCGCATGTTTACGTTAGATCTGCTGCAAAGGAGATAACTAAGAGTTAACTTAGTTTAACATGATGTTATCTCTATTTAACATGATGTTTTGACATTGACATTGTAAACGTTCTCTAAGGAGAGTGAAAGGCAGTTTGCAGTAAAGCTTACCAACGTCGTCTCTATCGCAGGAAAAAAATGGCGAGCAGCCTGATAACCAAATGAAACGCTCAGCGGGCCGGATTCGGCCCGCGGGCCGCAGTTTGCCCACCCCTGTTATATACACACACAGATCTTTTATATACACACACAGATCTATTATACACACACACAGATCTTGTATATACACACACAGATCTATTATATACACACATAGATATATTATACACACATATATTATATACACACACAGTTCTTTTATATACACACACAGATCTATTATACACAAACACAGATATATTATATACACACAAAGATATATTAGATATATTATATACACACACAGATTTATTATACACACACATATATATTATATACACACAGATCTAATATATACACACAGATCTATTATACACACATATATATTATATACACACACAGATCTAATATATACACACAGATCTATTATATACTCACAAAGATATATTATATACACACACATGTATTATACACACACAGATCTATTATATACACACACATGTATTATACACACACAGATATATACACACAGATCTATTATATACACACACACAGATATATTATACACACAGATACAGTATATTATATACACATACAGATATATTATACACACAGATATATTACACACACACAGATATATTATATACACACAGATATATTATACACACATAGATCTATTATATACACACACAAATAGTGATAAACATATCCAGTCACTGAGTGCTATATCACCTCCCTCTCTCTCCCTCTCTCTCTTTCTCTCTGTCTTTCTCTCACACACATATACACACAAACAACACACACACACACACACACACACACACACACACACACACACACACACACACACACAGACACACACACACTCAGTTGTGGTGTCCATTTGAAGTGTGATTGTATAATATACATGCAGGAGAAATGCAGATTACAGATTGTAGATCACACATCAGACTCCAGTGTACTGACTCAGCCTACTAGATCATTACAGTAAACACATCAGTCAGAGATGGATGAAGAGAGAGAGAGAGGGACAGAGAGAGAGAGAGAGGGATGGAGAGAGAGAGAGGGATGGAGAGAGGGAGAGATGGAGAGAGATAGATGGAGAGAGGGATGGAGAGAAGGACAGAGAGAAAGGGAGAGAGGGAGGAAGAGGGGGGGGAGAGTGATGGAGAGAGAGAGATGGAGAGAGATGGATGGAGAGAGG
>NC_063210.1:24378052-24383052 GCF_017589495.1 Alosa alosa | reverse complement strand
CTTTGGTTGAATTTCACTATTCCACTTAATGTGTACCTCGCCTGGTCCTACAATACCACTCATGTATAATTACAGAAACCACAGCCTAACCTAGAGACCACCATGGCTCCATGCCCAGGCTTAAACCTCTGCATATACTAGTCACCAATAGACGGAGATTAACATGTAGCAAGACTATGAGGCTCAGTTTTGACCTGTTATGTTTGTGATGTAGTGACGCCACTCTACAACCACACACCTGTTTAATGTGCATTACAATATTAGGATGTTTTTTTTGTAGGGATCCAAAAGATGAGAAGGGTTTATTTTCTTTCTTTTTGTATTGTTTTAAGTAGACCCAGTGGAATGTGTAGTGCAATAACTTGGCTTGATTTTGCCTTGTAGCGAGTCATACACTGTAGACGAATGACCTTTAGAGCCTTAACTATAGGAAGGCATGATGATGCACTGTCTAAATGGCTTTTTGGGGCGAGGATGTCGGTCGTTATGGCAACATGACTCTGAATAAGCATGATGGTGGGTGGAGCCATTTCTACTCAACACAGGAAACACACATGCGTTGGTCATTTATGTTGTATGTCAATGTGTCATGATGTGCGTACTGCTTTTGGTTCCAGCTCATGGCTGGGGCGTTAAGGCCCATTCACACCAAGAACAATGACGATAACGATAAGTATAAACAAACATAGTTCTCGTTATTATGAATGACAACGTTCACACATAAACTATAACGATAACGACATGAAGAATGATATCGTTGGGGATCACTTTCAGAGCAATTTTTAGAATGATAAAAAGCTAATAGCCAATCAGAACCCATCAAATTTTAACCGTCACATTCATTAACACAAGGACAGACTTTGTTTATCGTTGTTCAGTGTGAACGCTTTTATGGTTATAGTTATCGTTATCGTTATCGTTCTTGGTGTGAATGGGCCTTTGGGCAGGCGATCGCTGATCGGGAACTCATTGTGTTCTACTGTATGCATGGTCATCTTGGTTGTGAACCCACTCAGTCACATCTCAATAAATGTCCAGAACATCGACCAGTGACTCAGCGTGTGAGTCCTTTTCATGAACTCAACATAGTATTCTTTCATATATCACGCACACACACATATATACAGTAGGCTACAGTACACACATACACACACACACACACAATTCAGAATGAACTGTAAACACAATTTCACATCCAAAACTGTACAAATATCTAAAAACAATAGTTTTTTTTCTGGGCTTCTTTATACACACACACACACTTAAACACACGTAAACACAGTTGGACTATAGAGCTTTTGCTGCGTGCTCAGCTGGTAAACACATGCTCTCTGTCAGCAGTAGCTTCCGTGCCCCAAGCGCATCTCTCAGCAGCACTTGTGCTCCAGCTTTAGCTCATCGCCGTAGCTACGCATGGACGCTTGTCCTCTGCTTGTGTAACAGTCTGCCAGTTTAAGTGAAGCAAGGAATCTCAGCGATCTCACATGGGAACACACACACACACACACACACAGACACACACACACACACACACACACACACACACTCGCACTCGCACTCACACAAACAGGACAATTATACAGCCCATGAATTCTGATCTTGCTTAAATCAGAACACACAAACACACAAAAATCACAAACACACATACACACACACACACACATACACAGATGCTAAACACACACACACAAACATGCACACAAATCACACACACACACACAAACACACGCAAACACACACACACACACACGGCCAAGACACGCTCCAATGGCATGTGGCTCTCCGTGCTGCCTGGAGTCATCTGGTCCAAGGTGACCCAGCTGTGTGCTGGGTGTTTACTCTACCTTCACGAGGCCTAATGAAGCAATTACGCCTCAATTAAGCTAACTGTTGACCAAGGAAGCCACCATGTTCTCGCTCCACTGAAGGAGTGTGTGAGTGTGTGTGTGTGTGTGTGTGTGTGTATTCAGTCTTCCTTTCCTTTTTTTCTGTATTTTGTTTTCCTCATTACACATAGACACACACACACACACACACACACACACACTCACACACACACACGCACACACAAGATTGATCTATAGAGGTAGCCATTGGGACAGCTAGAGCAAACTGACTGAGCTGGATCAGGACCATGGACAGCTCCTCTCATTAGTGTAACACTACACTGGCCTGTGCCACTCTCTGGGCAGTAGATCTGGGCCAGATTCACTTCCTGTTGAGGTCACTTCCTGCCCTCCCAAAATCCCCTGTCTCAAATCCAAATCCCAAATCATCTGGATATGTAAACACTTGAGATGTGTAGCAGTTAATTAAGCCCCACCAGCAGGCTATCTTTGGAGCATAGGTTCCACTGAGCTCACTAACCCTGGCAACTGATGCTTGAGTTAAGAGCCATGGAAGGGGAAAAAAAACATCATGGAGACTCGTATCAAACATTACCGAGCCTGAAGTGTGTTTAGCATAGCCGCTAGCTAAAATGAGGCTTTGCTCCCTCTCTCACAGGGAAGGTAATTAGTTTAATCAAAGGAATATGTGGGCACTAACAGCATGCTAACTGTTATCGCTCCATCGGCCAAATTAGAATCATTTCTGGCCTCAGTGACCCTCTTCTGATCCTTCCCTCTCCATCATAATCGTCTCATGTATCACCACCTGGATTGTGTGTGTGTGTGTGTGTGTGTGGGGGGGGGGTGGGGTTTTCTTGTACAAAAAAAGACAGAGCAGTTTCTAGTGTTTTTCTTCTTCTTACTTTTTTTTTTTGGCGTAAAGCGGCACCATTCTGACAGGACAGCCAAATAAACTGACAATCTGGCTCCTGGGGCAGGGAGGCGGCTGTTGTCATGGCGACGAGACTGTCCCTAAAGAGGGCTCCCAGCGTCACCATGGAGAAAAGCAGGCTTTATTGAGACTTTATTTGTGATGGGGGAAGAGAAAGGAAGGAGGGAGGGTGGAGTGAGAGAAAGGGCAGGCTGTGGAGAAAGGCAGTGATGTACAGAGTAGTTTAAAGAGTGATGATTGTGAGGATGGTAGAATGGTATGGTGTATTTTGAGAGAGCATAGTGTGTATTTTAAAGAGAATGATGTTACATTCTAAGGAAGAATTATATACATTGTAAGGGAGAGTGGTGTGCATTATGAAAGAGTATGGTGTGTATTTTCAGATAAAAATATGTGTATTGTGAAAAGAGTATGGTGTGTATTTTCAGATAAAAAAAATATGTGTATAGTGAAAGAGTATGGTGTGTATTTTTTAGAGAATGATGTGCATTCTAAGGAAGAAATATTTGTATTGTAATGTTGTGTATTGTGAGGGGCAATGGATTCTGTCCTAAACTGACTCAACTGTGTTTCTATGCCATGCTCTCACACACACACACGCACACACAAGATTGATCTATAGAGGTAGCCATTGGGACAGCTAGAGCAAACTGACTGAGCTGGATCAGGACCATGGACAGCTCCTCTCATTAGTGTAACACTACACTGGCCTGTGCCACTCTCTCTGCAGTAGATCTGGGCCAGATTCACTTCCTGTTGAGGTCACTTCCTGCCCTCCCAAAAATCCCCTGTCTCAAATCCAAATCCCAAATCATCTGGATATGTAAACACTTGAGATGTGTAGCAGTTAATTAAGCCCCCACCAGCAGGCTATCTTTGGAGCATAGGTTCCACTGAGCTCACTAACCCTGGCAACTGATGCTTGAGTTAAGAGCCATGGAAGGGGAAAAAACATCATGGAGACTTCCTCATCAAACATTACCGAGCCTGAAGTGTGTTTTAGCATAGCCGCTTAGCTAAAATGAGGCTTTGCTCCCTCTCTCTCACAGGGAAGGTAATTAGTTTAATCAAAGGGAATATGTGGGCACTAACAGCATGCTAACTGTTATCGCCTCCATCGGCCAAATTAGAATCATTTCTGGCCTCAGTGACCCTCTTCTGATCCTTCCCTCTCCATCATAATCGTCTCATGTATCACCACCTGGATTGTGTGTGTGTGTGTGTGTGTGTGTGGGGGGAGGGTGTTTTTCTTGTACAAAAAGACAGAGCAGTTTCTAGTGTTTTTCTTCTTCTTCGCCTTTTTTTTTTTTGACGTGGCCAAAAGGCCCGCTGGCAGGACAGAGCCAAATAAACTGACAATTCGGCTCCTGGGGCAGGAGGCGGCTGTTGTCATGACGACGAGACTGTCCTAAAGAGGCTCCCGCGTCACCATGGAGAAAAGCAGGCTTTATTGAGACTTTATTTGTGATGGGGGGAAGAGAAAGGAAGGAGGGAGGGGTGGAGTGAGAGAAGGGCAGGCTGTGGAGAAAGGCAGTGATGTACAGAGTAGTTTAAAAGAGTGATGATTGTGAGGATGGTAGAATGGTATGGTGTATTTTGAGAGAGCATAGTGTGTATTTTAAGAGAATGATGTGCATTCTAAGGAAGAATTATATACATTGTAAGGGAGAGTGGTGTGCATTATGAAAGAGTATGGTGTGTATTTTCAGATAAAAATATGTGTATTGTGAAAGAGTATGGTGTGTATTTTCAGATAAAAATATGTGTATAGTGAAAGAGTATGGTGTGTATTTTAAGAGAGAATGATGTGCATTCTAAGGAAGAAATATTTGTATTGTAATGTTGTGTATTGTGAGGGCAATGCGTTCTGTCTAAACTGACTCAACTGTGTTTCTATGCCATGCTCTCTCTCTCTCTCTCACACACACACACGTATGCACACACACACACACACACACACACACACACGCACGCACACACACACACACACACACACACACACACACACACACACACACACGACACACACACACACACACACACACAGTGATCATTTTTCTTACAGCTTGTTGGCAGAGCTGGCCCAGTTCTTTCATGTTGAGGGTATGAGAATGAAGCGATAGCTGGAGGTCGATTACAGGGAGTGATGTGCGCAGCAACAAAGACCAGAAATCAGTCATTTACACTACAATGGAGGCACTCAGAAGGACAAAGACCAG
>NC_063210.1:24370552-24373052 GCF_017589495.1 Alosa alosa | reverse complement strand
TTTTGTCATTTCTGATGTTTTACGTAAAAGTGAATTTTATTCTCTCTCCCTTCATCATTAATCATTCCTCCCTCATCCTCTTCTCTCCACTCATCTTTCAAAATCCCTCTCTTCCTCCTCATCCTCTTCTCTCCACTCATCTTTCAAAATCCCTCTCTTCCTCTCTCCATCTCTCTTCCTCCTCATCCTCTTCTCTCCACTCATCTTTCAAAATCCCTCTCTTCCTCTCTCCATCTCTCTTCCTCCCTCCATCTCTCTCTCCCTCCATCTCTCCTCCTCTCTTCCTCCATCTACCCCTCTCTTTCTTCACTCCCCTCCCTCCATCTCTCTCTCCCTCCATCTCTCCCTCTCCTGTGGATCAAAGGTAAATATTGGCTTAGCAGATGAGAGCAGCACAGAGGAGGGTGAGGTGACACATTTCACTGCGACACCGCTCCTAAGCCCACTTCCTGACGGAGCCCTGGGGGACCCTTTTCATCGCCGCGCCGCAGGACAGAAGACCTGGGTGCCGTGGCATTATCCTGGCGGCATGTAACAGATCAAAGCACTAGGCTGTGTGTGTGTGTGTATATGTGTGTGTGTGTGTGTGTGTCTGTGTGTGTGTGTGTGTGTGTGTGGTGTGTGTGTGTGTGTGTGTGTGTGTGTGTGTGTGTGTGTGTGTGTGTGTGCGTGTGTGTGTGTGTGTGTGTGTGTGTGTGTGCGTGTGTGTATATGTGTGCGTTTGTGCGTGTGTGTGTGTGTGCTGAACCAAGAGAGAATAAATAACACTGAAGGAAATAATAATAATAATACAACTTTATTTATTTACCACTTTTCAGGAGTGTTTTTGAACTTCCCTATTCGTAGGCCAACATAAATAGCACAACCATAAAAGCAGATTAGAAACATAGTAGGATTAATGAAACTGATAAATAAAGCATAAACAAAAACACAGATAACAGAAGTATATTAAAACACAGATAACAGAAGTATATTAAAACACCGATAACAGGAGTATATAAAAACACAGATAACAGGAGTATATAAAAACACAGATAACAGAAGTATATAAAATGGATAATTGAGGTTATGGAGCCAAATGCTCAGGTAACGCTGAGCGCTGATTGGCTGACTTACTGCAATGTATTGGTTCTACCTGTGCGCTCAGCTGATTAAGTAAACGGTTGGAACAAAAACGAGACAGGACTTAACTTTCTGATGGCGAACTTTTACACCTTTGACTATATTTTACACCTCTGAAAACAACACCATGCGAGAAGAGGGGATGCAAGGACTCCTTATGACTGTGATTATGATACAGAGATCTCGATTGTGTGTGTGTGTGTGTGTGTGTGTGTGTGTGTGTGTGTGTGTGTGTGTGGGCGTGTGCCGTTGTAATTATGCTCAGAGGATACGGGGGTCTGATGAGCCTCCTCTCCAACCACAACACTCCTATTCTTTATTCTGCGCCTTATGTTATGATGTGGGTGTGTGTGTGTGTGTGTGTGTGTGTGTGTATTCTTTATTCTGCACCTCCCTTCCACCTGGGCCTCTCCTCTTCCCATTTCCAAAGCTAAAAATAGACATCACAAAAGGTCAAGTCCATGCATGTGTGTGTGTGTGTGTATTATTTTGTGTGTGTGTGTATGTCTGTGTGTGTGTGTGTGTGTGTGTGTGTGTGTGTGTGTGTGTGTGTGTGTGTGTCTGTGTCTGTGTCTGTGTCTGTGTGTCTGTGTGCGTGTCTGCATGGCTGAAGGCCAAAGGCAGTAGCGATGTGCCATTAAAAATGGATCAGGTACACAGAGACACATGTTTAATGCATCAAGTCTTTATGGAGACCCCTAAGCAGCATGGCCCTTGTCCTTCCCCATAGGTCTCAACAAATACACACACACACACACACGCACGCACGCACACACGCACGCACACACGCAGAATGACAGAGACAGGGAGCACAAAGATGAGAGATACAGTAGGTGTGTCTCTCTCTGGGTGTGGGTGTGTGTCCATAAGTACTGTATGTGTGTGTTCGTACTGTCAGTGTGTGTGTGTGTTAGAGTGTGGCTACCCGACCCGAGCCCGATGGGTCCCGACGGGTCGGGTCAGGTTCGGACAAATATTTAGAAATTATAGTCGGGTTCGGTTCGGGTTCGGACAAATGTGGGCGATATGCATTGGAAGCTTTACATTTAAAATTCCTTATTATGTTGGGTAACCAACAGGTCTGCTTTACATGATGCAAACGTTTGTTTTTTGAGAATAAAGTAAAATGTAAAAAAGACCTACTGTAGTTTTCTTCCTGTTTGCAAGATTTGTTTATCGTGACAACGTATATAACCTGAAATGCACACGCGTTGTCACGACTACATAAACAAAAGTTTATGCACATTTCGCACATATGCACATAAGCACAGTCTTGGGTGACGTTAAAAAAAAGTTGTTAGCCTATAAGGAGATTTTAAGATTATTTGTGTTGCATACTGTGGTAAAGACAGCTACCGGTAGGCTATAAGGTCGTCTC
>NC_063210.1:24365552-24368052 GCF_017589495.1 Alosa alosa | reverse complement strand
ATCACATGTACACACACACTACACACAGTGTTTCCCTGTGTTGAGGCCATTGGAGCTGTGTGTACAGTATGTGTGTGTGTGTGTGTGTGTGTGTGTGTGTGTGTGTGTGTGTGTGTGTGTGTGTGTGTGTGTGTGTGTGTGTGTGTATGTGTGTGTGTGTGTGTGTGTGTGTTCATTCATTTTTGGCACCCTCTATGCCTCCACAGTTCCATGCGGGTATAAAACTGAAGTTCATGATCAAGGTCGCTTCATCAAACGAGACGGCGCGCGTATCAGTCAAAGTCGAGCAAGACAGAAACCTTTTCAAAAAAGAGTGAATTTCTCATTCCTTTTCATCACCGCAACACTTTGAAGGACACCTGGGTTGGGTGCCATTTGAAAAGGAGAATCGTTTCGGTGCACAGTGGACTATTTTCAAACATTCAGCCAGGCTAAAAGCTCTAAGAGGTGACATGCGGCTCTCATGGACTGGAGAGGGATAGAGAGAGAGAGAGAGAGAGAGAGAGAGAGAGAGAGGGGGGGGAGCGAGACAGAGAGAGAAAGAAACTGCCTTTCATCTATTATTAGAGAGAGAGAGTAAAAAGAGGGAAAGACAGATGAGTAACTCTCATAGACCTGTGAAATTAGAGAGAGAAAGAGAAAGAAAGAGAGGGAGCGAGGGATAGAGAGACAGAGAGGGAGAGCGAGGCTGATCATTGAAACTACCACCCCCCCCCCTCTAAAAAAAAGAGACTCCCCAAAAATGTTGCCATGCTAGACTGTAAGTCACTGTAAGACCCGTTCTTTGATCAGCTTCGTGCTTCTTTCTTGACTTACACAGTTGGGCTGACAATGTGTCTGCTTAGACAAAATCACAGGGAAATCAGGTTAACATTTTGTTATCCGAACCAGGCAATAATAAGTCCATATTTCCACTGCCTGCTTATGAAATGTTTTCCCGACCCATTTTAAACTAAGACCTCCAAGCTCAGATGGATGTAGTTTAAGCCATATGCACTATGCCTAAGCTATGGCTAAGATATGCCATTAATACAGTATATTTCAGCCATCCTTTCTGACATAAATGCAGTCCCATAAATGACTTCATTCTCTACTTCACTTCATCCCTCTCTCCCTCTCTCTTTCTCTACCTCCATCTCCATTCCCCTCTTTCTCACTCTATCTTCATCTCTATCTCCCTCCTCTTCCATTCACAAACCAGCTTCATCTCTTTATCTCTCCTCTCTCTATCTTCTACCTCTTTCATTCTCTCCCACGCTGCTCTATCATCTATCTTTCTCTCTCCTTTCTCCAGCCCTCTCCTCTCTCTCTCTCTCTCTCTCTCTCTCTCTCTCTCTCTCTCTCTCTCGTTTCACTGGTGTGGTTGATGGAGTCCTGAAAGCCGTGCAGAGCTCCATTAGGTCCCTAAGAAAAGGATGTGAACTCCAGCAGGGAGCCAGCAGGACAGCCCGGCCTCAGCCACACACACACACACACACACACACACACGCACGACGCACGCACGCGCACGCAAGCACACACACACACACACACACACACACACACACACACACACACACACACACACACACACACACACACACACACACACACATACACACACACACACACACCACTCATGTCATGTCAGGTTGAACCAGCCCAGGACATTAATTTTTCAACCTGACCTCACCATGCCTTCTCTTCTGGCATTAGTGCTCTCTCTCTCTCTCTCTCTCTCTCTCCTCCCCTCTCACACACATGTTCTCTCTCTCTCTCTCTCTCTCCTCCCCTCTCTCACACACATGTTCTCTCTCTCTCTCTCTCTTTTGCCTCCCCTCTCTCACATACATGCTCTCTCTCTCTCTCTATCCTCCCCTCTCTCACACACATGCTCTCTCTCTCTCTCTCCTGCCTCCCCTCTTTTGTATTTCTATCTCTCCGTGTCTCCCTCCTTCTTTCACTTTCTCTTAATGTATCTTTAACTCTCGTTCTCTCTCTTTGTCTCTCCCTCTCTTTCTCTGTCTCTTTCTATCCCTCTCTCTCTCTCTCTCTCTCCATCCCTTAGGGCTATATATACACACTTGAGAACTCTCACATTATTGTTTTTTTCCCTCTCAAAAGTGCTTGAGGAGGATTTAACGAAAGCTCTGAGAAAGGGAGAGATAGAGAGGGGAGAGTAAAAGTGAGAGAAAGAGAGAGAGAGAGAGAGAGACCGGAAAAGAGAGAGAGAGAGAGAGCAAAAGAAAGTGCGGGAAAGAAAAGAGAGGGAAAAAGAGAAAGAGATAGAAAAACGAGTGTGTTTAGATTACCCCCCTCTCCAGGGCCCGTCACTCCACGGCTCCTCTACAGAGGACACAAAGGTGTTGTTCACAGCTGACGGCCGGCCCTTAACGTGCGCACACACACACGCACACACACACGCACACACACACACACACACACACACCACAAACTGAGATATAACTCTCAGGGGCACACACACACATAACCAATCTCTCTTTAACACACACACTGAAAT
>NC_063210.1:24325552-24358052 GCF_017589495.1 Alosa alosa | reverse complement strand
CACAAACACAAAACCCACAAGTTCAGACTCACATCATCACCATATATGCTCACCATACACACACACACACACCCCTCCTCCAGTAAGTGAAAAGTGAAACTCACATAAATGGTAGCAACATTTTAAAGACTCAAAAGTTACGAGAGAGAAGCCACAAACTTGAGCAACTGGTGGACTCTGTGGTGGACTCTGTGGTGGACTCTGTGGTTAACCACTCTGTGTTTTTTATTTAAGTTTTATTTATGTATTTATTATCTCTATCACCATGAGGGCACACTGACTACAACAACATGGCCAAACCACACAAGAAACATTCACTTCTCTATTACTGTATACATCACTTCCTGTTTCTGAGGACAGTCATCCCTTCTTCTGGTGCGATCGAGCAGTAAGGCCTAATGTCCAATAATATCATGAATATAACATGAAGACATTATTAGCAAAGTTTCTGTACATCATTTGGAATGTCTGTTTTACACATTAGGGTTTAAATGGACGTTTAATTAGCTATGACCATGTTGTCTTTAACCTCAGGCCAAAAGGTTCAACAATATTTATTATGAAGAACAAATTGATCAAGGTCCAATATTGCTCTTTAAATATTATGGTCTTTACGATACTTGCATGTTACTACTGGGCTTTTGCATCTTGGGTAATTTGATCACAACTAGACAGCTGGTTAGGGTTTGAATAGTCATATGCTATATAGTCAAATACTCCAATAGTCCAGGTGTCCCACTGTAGTGAATGGAGGAAGCAGTCACCCGACCCGGCCTTGAACCTGGGTCTCCGTCAACAACTACTTATTTGGACTTATTTGGACTGACATGGGAAAATGGCACAATTTATTCATCATTAAGCAATGATGACTATACAAAACCTCGTCAGACATGAATTCTTATCTTAGCTTCTTAGAGGAAAACATGGCTGCATATATACTAAGGGTAATGCAATTGTCCAGAGGGAGAGTGCGGCCACCAGAGCCAGGTCCTGCATGCAGATCACCTGTGAAGCCTGTCCACTGTGGGCATGTATTTTCAGTGTTGATTACTAAGTGTACAGGAGATTTTACAGAGACTGGCAGAAGGAAGTCATCAGGCTGCTCCTCTGGGTGCTATTTTGAGACCAAAACCTCAAATAAAAAACCCACATCTCCAGACACATACTCACCACATATGCACATCATACATACAGACCATGGAGGTATTATATATAACTGGAGAAAGTGACTAAGTCCCGCCCCCATTCATTTCAATGGACCATGCTAGGCTAGCTACTTCAGCCAAAAAAGTTTGAAATTGACCGCAGCCATCTTTACGAAAATGGCGTTTCATGGGTGTTCGTTTCCGGCACCAGCTAGAATTAGCCTATTAGATTACACGTTACAGACAGAGATAACGTAAGGTACAACGGTATGTCGTTGATGAAGATTGGACATTCCCTCAGAGGAAAAGAAGTTGTTCGGGAACGCGCTTCACCTCGTTATAAGCGCAAATTTATTTAATTGGTTGGGATAACATTTTGGGAATGGTGGTAGAAGTTTGCCCTGTCTCTGAAGTCCTAATGTGATGTTCATATGTTATAATAAACAATGCGAATCAATATTGAGTCACTTTAGGCTACACCAATAATGAACCCTAAATGCTATATTTGGACAGGTTGTAGGCCTATTACGCAATAGGCTATCCAACGAAAATGACTATAATTAAGTAGTCATTGACATTTGTTTCGTTTTAAATCACTTGGGGTGATGGTTACATGATCCAGACGTTGCGTTGTCATGGACTACAGGTAGGAATACAGTCTACGTTTTAAAATAGTTTTCATACACAAAGCAGTGAGTAGGCTAATAACTGGATATAGGTCATTGCTATGCATCTGCTAAAAAGTATGGTCATAGTCAGTTACCTTGTCAACCCACACATAAGGCAAATAATATTCTGATATGACAACATTTACTTTTTCTTTTATTTACCACAAAGTCCGGTATAATACAGCCTAACCATGTAGGCATTAAGACAAGTATTAGTAGCTTAATCCAAGTAGTTGTTTATTTGTCGTCTACCAGAAATGCAAACCAACATGGACGCGCGAGGACGCTCGTGCCCAACACTAAACTCGTGCATGAGCTGTCATCTACCAATCAGCATGTAAAAACTGGTGCCGGAAGTTGCAACCATGTAACGCCATGTTTTCAAAAATGTCGGCGGCCAAATGCCATGCTAAGTGGCTGAAGCTAACCCTTCAAATCCTGACCCCCTGATACAGACATGCATGCGCGCACTCACGCACACACACACACACAAACACGCGCGCACACACACACACACACACACACACACACACACACACACAAAACACACATACACACACACATCCCTTCCTCTGTATGTTTAAAGTGAAACTCAGAGAAGGAAGCACATATTTAAAGACAGACATTCGGAGAGAGAAGCCACACACTCGAGCAGCTGATGTTAAGGGATCTATAGGTTAAGAGATGCTCATTATGTTAAGGGTCTATAGGTTAGGTTATAGTAACCGGGATCAGAGATACAGTTTGTCAGTTTAAGGTTTTACAGAACTTGTGCAGAAAACAGAACTTACAGAAGTTTTTCAATTGTAGAGAAGGCATTCTCCTGCTTTTTTTTTTATCTCGGTCAGCATGAGGGTCTTTACCTCCTACATCTTGCTCCTGCTCTCAGGTGAGTGATGTCACGTTTGTGATATTATTGGACTTGTTGGGTAAGACTTATTGGGTCTTGCTGCTCAGTTACGCCAGAAGAAGAGATGAGTTTCCTTAGAAACAGGAAGTGAGAACAGAGAGGTGTAGCAGTTTCCTGTGTAGTTTGGTCATTATGGTCAAGTTTCAGTGTCAGTTAGTCAATGTATTTAATGTCTTTTAACAGTATACTGCAATTTATAACATTGTTGTTAGCTTGGTAGATTAGCTGTGCTTTTTACATGTAATATAAATGTATATTATAATATATAAATAAATAAATACATACATATATTGATATATTTATAAACACACACACACTCATTTCTTTGCTCCATGTGTCAGGTGTGAGCTGGGTATGCTGTGTTCAGACATTGAATGGTTCTGTGGGGGAAAGTGTGGAAATCAGTTGTGAATATCCTCAAGAATATGACCCCATGTCTGTGTACCTGATGAAAATGAGCAACAGAGAAGTTGTCATTGAATTAACAAAAGCACATGAGAAAACATATACCAAAGGAAGATACACTCTCTATCATGACTCAGAGAACAGAGCCATTGCTGCATCCATACACAACCTGAGTATAGAGGATGCTGGGACATACAGGTGTGCATCTGCTTCACCGTTTGATGACGATGATAAAGATTATAGATATACAGAATTCAGGCTGGAGGTGGAGCAGGGTGAGTCACTTTATCAGGAGCATAAATCTCATGTCACAATAATATTACTAGCGGCTTTTAAGGAGCGTAGTAGAACCCAATAGTGTACATTTCCAGATGTAGTAACCACCAGAAATGTGTCATAAACAAGCGGTAACATTTAATATCAAACAATGCAGCCAACACAGACGTTCCAAAACCTGTAGTACCTCAAACGTCCATCAGGGGCAGGCTACAAGAGTGAGTCAATAAGCATAGACCCCAAACATGTGCAACTTCACAGCAGAAATGGACATACTTACAGCCTGGCACAAAAAACGGCCATGGACTCGAACAGGTTTCCCTGTTCACAAGTTCACAAAGATTATAACAATATTAGGAGTGATTACATTATCTGGAAATTATTAGCCCATTTGGTTATACAAGCATATATCTAGTGTTGATATTAGGAATATTTCAGGAGCATTAATCTGTTGTTGCAGTATTATTTCTAAAAGGGTTTGCCCCTCCCCTACTCCTCTCTCCTCTGTTTCTCCTCCCCCTTCCTCATTTAGCCCCTCCCACCTCCAAACCTCCACTAATCACAGGAAGTACGTCAGCACACAGCAGCCCCACAGGTAGGTGCTGGAGTTAACTGCCATACTTACTTATCGTATAAGAAACGCACACCACCACAGCGGGTATGTGATGGAAGAATAATTTCTGTTTAGCATACATGGCTAATACTAATTGAGGGGGCAGCCGTTACCTACTGGTTAGCGCTTCGGATTTGTAACCGGAGGGTTGTCGGTTAGAACCCCGACCAGTAGGAACGGCTGAAGTGCCCTTGAGCAAGGTACCTAACACCTCACTGCTCCCCGAGCACCGCTGTTGTTGCAGACAGCTCACTGCGTCGGGATTAGTGTGTGCTTCAACTCACTGTGTGTTCACTGTGTGCTGAGTGTGTTTCACTAATTCACGGATTGGGATAAATGCAGAGACCAAATTTCCCTCACGGGATCAAAAAGAGTATATATACTTAAAGGATAATTCCAGTATTTAGCACTTTGAGTCCCTTTTCTGGTTTGTTTTGGATGAACTAGAGTGGTGGACACCGAAATTTTGAAAATTGGTCCTGTCTCGACTTTTCTCACTCGTTTTGAATCGCCTTTACTGCTTTAGAGTGGCTGCCTACAGGCATGCAAAAACATGTCCTTAAAACAACCCTGAACGTTTGTTTTCAAAACTGTGCAACTCACCGAGGGTTTACAAAGAAGATGGATGCTGCAGCTGGCGAACAGCGGTCTTTGAATCGCAACTCGAGTTAAGCTTTTTTTAAATTAGCAAAAGTTTGATCAACTAGCCAACTCGCTCCACTGGTGGGAAAATGCATGGGACTCATGAATTGTAGCCGGTTGTAGCGCTATCCTATTGTGCGTAGATGAAATTTGAAAGACAACCTTTTATCCCGCCCCTCGGATTGAGCAGTGCCTATGGTAAGTTCCCAGACCCTACATCTTGATTAGAGTGTGGCTACCCGACCAGAGCCCGAGGGTCGGGTCGGGTTCGGACAAATATTTAGAAATTATAGTCGGGTTCGGTTCGGGTTCGGACACATGGGGGCGATAGGCATTGGAAGCTTTACATTTAAAAGTCCTTATTATGTTGGGTATCCAACAGGTCTGCTTCACATGATGCAAACGTTTGTTTTTTGAGAATAAAGTAAAATGTAAAAAATACCTAATAGCTTTCTTCCTGTGTGCAAGATTTGTTTATCGTGACAACGCATTTCAGGCATATGCCGCCTGAAATGCACACGCGTTGTCACGACTACATAAACAAATGTTTATGCACATTTCGCACATAAGCACAGTCTTGGGTGCATGACGTTAAAAAAAAGTTGTTAGCCTATCAGGAGATTTTAAGATATTTGCGTTGCATACTGTGGTAAAGACGTAGGCTATAAGGTCGTCTCGTTCAACTGGATGATGATATCCTCGAGTTGCCCCAATTAACGTCGATGCTGCATATGGATCAGTGACAGAGGCACTGTAGTTTCAAAGACTGTTGCAGTTCATTTCAAGACTTTTCGTCAATGGTAAGACAAGAATTCTATTTCAATAGGCTATGCTTGCTTGGGCCTCTTGTGTTAATGTGCGCTGTGTGTGACCTGCGTGCGTGCACGCTCATCTGATTCTGTAGACAATTTGTTGTGTGTTCCGTTTAATGGGCTAACGTGAACGTTTAATCACTAGTATAGGAATAACTGAGGCATCATATGCGTCGGGCTCGGGTCGGGTTCGGACATAAAAATGAAAATGCCTGTCGGGTTCGGACGCAACTCTGTCGGACGCGGGCCGGGTTCGGACAGAAATTTGCGGCCCGATCCGCACTCTAATCTTGATGTGGGTCTGGCTCTTCAGGCTAGTCATATGTGTGAACGACACACATGAACAGAATCTCTGCATGTTCTTCGCTTCGTTCAGACACAAGCTCATTTACAGTACATAATGTCTGTCGGAAATACTAGGAGGGGAGTGGTGTAAGAGCCGGCTAAGTTCGGAATTCCAAATAGCCGGTGATGTTGTTCATACGTCCCAACCGCTTGACATCGGCAGAACATGCAGACTTACACCTATGTCTGAAAGCAGTTATTGTCACAATGTTGTTAATTTGCTTTCCCTTGGGCCAAACTATTTTGGGACCCCGACCCCATAGCCTCATTTTGGTTTACAATGGCCGCCGTGTGAATAAGGCAAATTGTGAACATTTAATAATTTGAACGTTTACACATAATTGTTAAAATGTAACTATATAAGGAAAACATTTACTCTTTAAACATTCATCTGTTCAGAGCATTTGAACACACCTCTGGACCCATCACTGTTTATGTGTTAAGCTGAAAAGAACAAAGACACAAATACATACACACACAAATGTGTTTGCTACTACCCATACAGGTGACACACACTCATCCAGAAACACAAGAGCACCAGAGTTGGAATCAACATCTGCACATGGAAATTCAAATACAACACAATCAGGTAGGACATTATACATGGATTGGCTCTCTCTCACACACACACACACACACACACACCTCCTCCAGTAAGTTCAAAGTGAAACTCACATAAACTGAAGCAATATTTTAAAGACTCAGATGCTAGAAGAGAGAAGCCACAAACTTGAGCAGCTGATGGACTCTGGGGTCACACTACTGTAACTAAACCCAAATGACCAAACCACACAAGAAACGTTCACTTCTCTATTACTGTACATCAATTTCTGGTGCATAACCGTGCATCACCCAGGTGGGTGCTTCATATTGGTGGTGGTTTGTGACAGTCCCCCTTCCCTGTGAAGCGCTGTCGAGAAAAGTGCTATATAAATGTAGCGTGTTGTTTTTGTTGTTTCTGAGGACAGTCATCCTTTGTTCTGGTGTGATCGAGCAGTAAGGCCTAATGTCCAATAATATTATGAATATAACATGAAGACATTATGACATGTATTTAGCATCTAACGTTCGTGGTCTAACCAAAAAGCTAGCCTCTGACTGCTGACCTGTAGCCTAGATGTACCCCCCAGTGCAAACATGCTCCGATCGTAGGTGGCTGTGCATGGTTGTGGTCGATCCATGCCAGCTTTCCTTTACACAGTTTACACTGAACTTTGTTTGCATTTATTTTATTAAACGCATGCAGAACTTTTACTCGGCAGAGTCAAAGACAGACAGTAGCCTAGCCTATGGTCTTCTGTTCTGTTATTATGATACAATACACATAAAAATATATCGCGGAGGTTTTGGTGCTTTAGTGACACCCTCTGGTTAAATCTAATGTGTTAGGGACCGTTCGTTATTTATAAACGGGGTCACCGGAGGAAAATAGGGGAGGGTCATGTCTTTTTATTCTTTGATGAGGGGAGGGTCACCTAACTTTTTTTTGTCTAGGAGGGAGGGTCACCCATCTTTTGTATTAATGAAAACAGAAAAAAATCAAAGTGGCTTGTTTGATTGTTGATTTCTGTCGCCATATAACCAAAGATCCTTGATTACTAGCAAGATAGAGCAACGTAATTCGTTACTATGGGAGCAAAACGGGACAGTTCCGGTCTGCATAAGTGGGAGTGTCACCCTACGTCACTAAATAAACTTTTTCTCTTAATAAGCAATAAGAACAAATAAACATAATTGTGTTCACAGTATTATTGTATATAATCGTGTATGATACCAATGAATCATTCTTTAGGACATGATATGAATAATTTAATAAGTCATGTGAACTGAGCTAGCTTGCTAGCTAACGCTAGCTTAAAATGCTATACAAGTGGATGGGAGTAGCTATGGCAATAGTACAGCTATGCGCTAACAAGTGACTAAGAAGGACTTCGCTTAAACTTAATATACTGTTGCAAATTCACTTGAGTATAAACTATCCACTTTAACTAATGTCAGTAATGTTATTCAGCTAGTTGTCATTTCAAAGAAACACTTCTCCGTTTAAAATGTTACCTTAGCTAAGAGGCTAGCGAGCATGCTAACAACCGGACAGTAACTGCAGAGACGGTTGATAAAGCATGTATATTAAGGATCTTTGGTAACTGGCAGCAGCATGGTCTGATATTAGGTTATTTTATTACAAATCCGAACACTAAAAAATTACACTTTTAGGCTTGAAATGATCCCAAACACTTACAGATTATGACAAAATTTTCCAAAAAAACCTCAACAAATCCAGAAAGACATAATGACCAATTTATTGGTAAAATTCCACAAGTCTCCATTGACATTAGTACAGCGAGGGTTTACTCTGGTCTGCATAAAGGGGGATTTCCCCCCCTCCCCCTTGCAATAATCGAATGCGGAAACTGTCGAACGTTTGCACCTCTCGCTCCGCTTTAACCCTCTCTGATATAACGTTCTCTTTCGTTCCATAGCTCTGTCAACATTGAACAATGAAAATAAGGGTGATTTCCCGGGTTTCTCACGCAAAATACGGAAAATGTCAACATTCGTCCCCATTAACGTTGGAAGGGTTGGAGCAACAAAGTAGCCTACAGCCTATATCCATTTGGTCAACTTTAGCCAGCCCTAAAAAAGCTAAATTTAACTTTGGTTTACTTGTATAGCCTAACTTTAAACAGTGTGCTTAACATAAAGCATACTTGTGCTTCATTCATCCACACATCCAGCTCCTAACGTTTTGACAAGTATTTCTACCAATTGACCTTGTTCCTGCCCATCTCTAGCTTTGCTGTCTCCATCCTTTCTGTTTTTTTTTTGTTTGCAAAAAAATATATAGTATTTATTGGTAACCAGCAACAAGTGCAATTTGTTAATCGCTGTTATTCTCTCTCCTGCCAACAAAAATGTGTTACGTTCCAAGTGCGTAATTCTGCTTCATAAAGTTGAACAAATACATTTGGTCATATAAATAGCCAGTTTATGGTCTACAGTGTAGTTGGTAAGTTATGGTAGGCCAACTTGGAGTGAATATAGAGGGGGAATTCTTTGTCTAGCTGAGTAGCCTGGCAGGTGCGCACATAGGCATAGCCTACGGCCAACACTGCAAGCTTAATGAATCGTGCTCTCACGACAACCACGCCGTTAACTTAAATAGGCCTAGGTTAACATCACTCTGAGTTCGGTGATTCAAGCAAGCAAAACGATGATTTGAATACATCTGTTTCACTGGAAGGGCAAGGTGTAACAACAGGACAAAACAGAGACAGGCCAGAATGCAGGACTAATGTTATGAGAGTATTACAGTGATATGGGATATTCTACGGGAAAATATTAAAACGGCAAGACAGCGGGGAAACGTTAAAATGATAAACCCGGAAAAAGTTGTCATGTTAGGTATTTTTCGGTCCCTGTGATTATTTGTTAAATTGTGCAAACGGCCTTTTCAAGTCATTTGAGAAGGAAAGAGTGTAGCAAGCTCCCAAATTGACGCTCATCTGAGAAATTGAGTTTTGGATAATGTTCAGCTTTGGCGGCTTTAGCTACAATGACTGAGGAAGCCTAGAGACGAGTCCATACCAACAAGTTCATGTGTTGAATTTGTTATTACCCAGCGTGCTTTGTTGAATGGTCTCAATGCTTTATTGTTTTATTTCATGTGAATACTTACTAGAGGAGTAACTTTTCAAGTAGGCTAATGCAGTTGCAGGAAGTGTGCATTTCGTTTCCATGCTTATTGTGTTTCCACAATAATGTTAGTGAGTAAATCTACTGAAATGGCCACCATCTTGGTGAAGTGTGATGTGTAAGATCAGAAAGCAGAGGTTGGTTTTAAGGTGGTAGCATATGTTGATGTGTTTTCTTAGCGTGTAAGAGTGTGGGCGGAAGACATCGACAATTGGCCGGGGAGGGTCATATAATTTTTGAAAATGCTGCCGGAGGGTCGTTGAAAATTATATAGCAGGCAGGGAAGGGTCATGCAACTTTTGATCGAAGCACTCAAAATCCCTCCGGTGATCCCGTTTATAAATAACGAACGGTCCCTGACACAGGAAACTGAATGGCAGATTTTACGCTAACGAGAATACTTTGATTTGTCGGTGGAAGTAATTACACATGAGCAAAAAATGGATTTTTGCTAAGAATTGACACAAAAATTACACAATGTAGCTTTAAGCAATGATCTGAATACAAAACAGAACTGGTCATGGTCATGGTCATACATGAATTCTTATGTTAGCTTCTTAGAGGAAAATATGGTTGCGTTGCACTGTATATCTTCTGAGGATCTTCTCCAACACACATCCTCTACATACTTACAGCACACTGCCCCCACCTACCCACACACACACACACACACACACACACACACAGTCACTGCTCCACTCCCCACCCGCCCACACACACATCTTCACTGTCATCACTCACATACATTACATACAGTACTCTGCTTGCAATAGTAAGTCCCTGACCCCACCCCCCCCCCCAACACACACACTTACATCATCACTGTCATCACTTCACATACATACAGCACACTGATTGCTACAGTAAGCCTCCTCTACATACTTCCTGCACACTGCCCCCCACATACACAGCACATTGTCTTCAGGATCTTCTCCAACACACATCCTCTACATACTTACAGCACACTGCCCCCACCTACCCACACACACATCTTCACTGTCATCACTCACATACATTACATACAGTACTCTGCTTGCAATAGTAAGTCCCTGCCCCCTACATACACAGCACATTATTTCATCAGGAAGCTTCTCCAACACACATCCCCAACATACTTACAGCACACTGCCCCCCCCCCAATACACAGCACATTGTCTCATGAGGAAGCTTGTCCAACACACATATTGCACACTGCCCTCTCCCCACATACACAGCACACTATCCCATCTCCCCTGTCATCCCCCCAACACACACACCAAGACCCCAGGAGTTGGGTGCTCCTTGTTCGTGCCCCCTACCCAATCCCAATCCTCCCCCACCTTTTTTATGCAGCCCTTGCCACTTAATCTACTAAACCCCTCTTCTACTGCACTTTTACCCCCATTAATGCACAAATAGGCTGACACCAGACATAATTTCACTGCATTTCTTACTTCCAGTAACTATATGCATGTGACAATAAACTTCCTTGTATCCTTGTATCCTTGTATATATATTTATTACACGGCTCTTCACAAGGCAAGTAGAATGCTCCATTGGCTTGAATGGGATTTCCCAAAGTTCTACAGTAAAATATTTTCATGTAATTACCGCTGCAAACATATAATTACCGCTGTCAATGGCAACGGGCTTTGTGCTTCTGATACGTCTTGCATATCACTTCGCAAGGACTGGAACTTCATTCAAAAGTGAAAGCAGACGGTTGATCAGCTGTGTTCTAAAGAATGTTTGATTCAAGTTCAGCGTGTGTTGTTGCGAACTATTTGTTTCTCAGCATGCCACGATGAACGGTAACAAATAGGCTACGCTATGTAGGCTAAAGTCATGTCGTGGGGAGTTTATTATTTCGTTTTGGCAAGTAGCCGTGTAATAAGCGGGATCATGTATAGAACGCCGGTCATTATTGGGAAAATAAGTCCCTTCAGGGCGGAAACAAGACCCCTCCACTGCGCGTCAGGGTCCGGTTCGCCCTGTCGGGACTTATTTTCCCAATAATGACTGGCGTTCTATACATTATCCCTTACATATGGGTATGTGTTGGTATTTTGAGTGTTGAGTTATAAGTGCACTGGGTAAGTTTACAGAGACTGACAGAAGGACTACCGGAAACAGAAAGCCATCATCAGGCTCCTCCTTAGGGTGTTATGTTGAGACTACTTGAAAAAACACGCGCGCACACACACACACACACACATACACACACACACATATATATTCACCACACACACACACACCCCCCTCCCCCAATACGTTTAAAGTGAAACTCAGAGACGGAAGCACTATTTTAAAGACTAGGTTAGGAGAGAGACGCCACAAACTGGAGCTGCTGATGGACTCTGGACACTGGATTTCAAGGAATTAAGGCTCAGGGATAACCTGACAAGCCAGACCCACATCAAGATGTAGGGTCTGGGGACTCACCATTCACAGTACTCAGTCCGAGGGGCAGAATAAACGGTTGTCTTTCAAATTCCCTCTGCACGCAATAGGATACTGCTACAACTCATGAGTCCCACGCGTTTTCCCACCAGCGGAGCTAGTTCGCTAGTAGTCAATGTCAAGTGCCCTCACCATTGCAAGGTTTCAGTCTGCAAAACTTCCCACTTGATAAGGCAGTTAATTTCAGGAGGACTTAACAGGATTCCACTCGTCACACTTTTGCTCTCTTTTTTTACAAACACCATTTTAGAAAATGAAAACAAGATAAGTGCATTCAGTGAAACACATGAGAATTCATTTTTCAATTCTCAAATCCCAAAGAAGTAAACCTTGTAAATAAGAAGCAAATAATCTAGTAACATCTTAAATAAACAAGTTAAATAAAGAAAACACATGCAATACTTTCACAGTGTGGAATTTGACTTGACCTCATGATTTTAACTATGCAATAAATTAACAGCTTTTAAGAGATGCATCTAAATACATAACATTTGAATTGCATTCAGCTCACATGATTTTAAAAGGCATTAGTTTTAACTGTTTCACTACCATGAAATAATGTTTAACTATATTTATTCAACCCATTACCCATTCACATGTATAGTTCACAATCAAACCATTAAAATGACTTGCAAACAATGGACTACAACAATGCAACAAACAAGGCCCAGCTACATCCAAGAAAATGCAAACTCTACTTTAATATAACTGTCATTCGATGGTAAACAACTTGCAGTCGGAGAAATAACACGCCTTCTCTATTCAGCTATACACTACCCCTATAAGAACTTCAGCTACTATATACACTACCCCTATAGGAACTTCAGCTATACACTACCCCTATAGGAACTTCAGCTATACACTACCCCTATAAGAACTTCAGCTATACACTACCCATATAGGGACTTCAGCTACTATATACACTACCCCTATAGGAACTTCAGCTATACACTACCCCTATAGGGACTTCAGCTACTGTATACACTACCCTATAGGGACTTCAGCTACTATATACACTACCCCTATAGGAACTTCAGCTATACACTACCCTATAGGGACTTCAATAGGAACTTCAGCTATACACTACCCCTATAGGGACTTCAGCTACTATATACACTACCCTATAGGGACTTCAGCTACTGTATACACTACCCCTATTGGGACTTCAGCTATACACTACCCCTATGAGGAGAACTTCACTGTCATCACAAATGATGTGGCGTGTGTGGCGTGTATCACAGCACTGAATTGCGTTTGCTTAGTGTCACAAGGTCGGTTTGTTCGCCACTCACGGGCCTCGAACCCGCCACTTTGACACACACACCGGCATGGGAGACGAACGCTCTAACCACTGAGCTAAAAGCCCAGGCTTCCAACTGAGCGGTTAGAAGCGTTCTTAAGGTTAGGGCTGTGAGGATTTACACACGCAACTAGCATGCTAGCTCAGTCTGCCTCCGTTACATTAGTGATTTTTACTGTGTGATAGTCTGTAATCAGATTTCCTTACAGGGCAGAATGCATCTCTCTATGGAGGACTAGCAGCTGCTGTGCTGGTCGGCCTACTGGTGTTGACCATCATACTGATGAAGACCAGAGCAAAGAGGAGAGAAAGTAACACACACACACACACACTCACATATGGATTGCCAAGCAATTCAAAAATGCATGTTTTTAAACAAGTTACAAACATGTTACATTATTTTACATGTATCACATGTAACACACATGTACAACGCATATATGCACATATATATATATATATATATATATATATATATATATATATATATATATATATATGCATATTTCATATTATTGGAACTATCCCATTATATTTGCAGTAGACAAAACAGAAGAGATGCCTTGAGGAGGACATATGAAACTACAACTTACTGTTACTGTATTTCAGAGATGTCTAAGGATAAGTGTCTTAAGTGAAGTGATAAGTTAAGATGACTAAATGTAACTTTATTTTAGTGATTGTTCAAACATGTATTGGAAACATGACACATTGGTTTTTGTCATTATCAGCACCACGATCATCACTAAGGAACCCAAGTAATGCTGAAGAGGTATGGAGCTTTCTGTTGGTTAGACTATTGGTTTGTGTGTGTGTGTGTGTCTGTGTGTGTCTGTGTCCTTAAGACTATTTTCACTCTACAGTTCTTCTCTGATGTGTATTGAGGTATATCTGGTTTCTTTCTGCACAGAACAACGGCATCTATGCAGAGATACAAGACACAGACAGCAGTGCAGATAAACTCCAAACTCCTCCGACTCCAACCAATCAGAGGAATCATCAGGACAGTTCACCTGTCATCAGCATATACACCACAGCCAATCAAAATCCAGAACAGCATCCAGCTTCAGCCAATCAGTTGTCTGAAACTAACACTGAACCTGAAGACATCAACTCCCTTTTGATCTACTCTGTTGCAACCAATCCGATGCAGCCTACACACATGACAGCAGCCAATCAGAATTCTGAAATTGATGACACATACTCTGTTGCAACAATCCGATGCAGCCTACACACGTCAGCAGCCAATCAGAATTCTGAAATTGATGACACATACTCTGTTGCAACCAATCTGATACTGCCTACAGACATGTCAGCAGCCAATCAGCCAATTGATGACACATATGCTCTGGCAACTAATCTGATACTGCCTGCAGGCGTGCCAGCAGCCAATTAGAATTCTGAAATCAATGATGCTCACTCTTGCCACCAATCCGATACAAACATGCCAGCCTCCAATAGGCTGAGCCTGACTGAGGTGTCTGTGCAAACCCAGCCATAGCCAAAAATCTCACTGATTCCCTCAACTATAAAACCATGGTCATCAGTTCAGAGCCAATCAGCTTTGGTTATCCAATGGCTGGCTTCCAAAACCCCGCCTCCATTGAGTTACCTAGGATACTGCTCCTTGTCCCGGACGCAACTTCTTATTTGTACTTTTACAGATAGAGAAATGTAATAATTCATCCGTAATTTATGTCATGTTAAAGTTATCTTAGATTTGTGTAGATTTTCATAGAAAATATCATTGCATATATATGTATATATATAGAGAGAGAGAGAGAGAGAGAGAGAGAGATAGATAGATAGATAGATCTGACCTCTCTCTCTGGAAACTGTCATGTAAATATCGTACTATATTTAATTTCTTGAATATACAGTACTTGGTCTTTGTGCCTGTAAAAGAGTTTTACTGTTTGTGTATATATTAGTACTTATAAATCCAAATGTTCTATGCCATGCCACCCATCTTCTGAATGTGCCAAAATGTTCCATGCCATGCCACCCATCTTCTGAATGTGCCAAAATGTTCTATGCCATGCCACCCATCTTCTGAATGTGCCAAAATGTTCTATGCCATGCCACCCATCTTCTGAATGGGCCAAAATGTTCTATGCCATGCCACCCATCTTCTGATAGAGCCTCCTCCTCTCATCACTCTTTGTTCATCTTTCTCTTCCTCTCACTGCAATGCTGGTGGCTTTCCATTTCTGTTAAAAACAGAACAGAAAAACTCACCTGTTGTTGTCATGTACTCTTTCAGGTCGACCTTCATCTTCCTATCCCTACCCATCTTCCACTATTTGGTTATTAAGTGATGATGCAATAATAGGCTAATAAATCTGTTTACGGGTCCAATGGCTTTCAAAGCCGCTCGGTTTTCTCCATAGAGAGTAAAATAAATGATTTTTTTCCGCTATTCAGAGTAGCCTTTAAGAAAACTGTCATCCTACTACTCACTTGTTGCCTCAACCTAATAAAATCTTATTTTTCGCAGAAGCCTGCAAGTAACCCTTGATTTTATCATCTGGCTGCACAGCTATAGTAATTGCTCTGTTAAAGTTAAGCAGTTTTGTTTTACTCTCAATAAAACGGAGGTGATGGTGACAAGGTTTATAAGTTGCAAAAACTGGCTGGGTGCCCCAGTTAACGTTTTCTTGACCAAAAAGCTGTTGGGCCTGTTACGTCGGACTTAACAACCGAATAGAACTGGAGAGAGGGAGAAGTACCACCCCCATTCATTTTAATGGACCATGCATTCAATGTCCCAAACATGCATTGCCCAGAATGCATCACATTTAGCCAGAGCTGTGCAGCCAACCAAAAAGCAGTTGGGCTTGTGACGCGGGACTTAACAACCGAATGGCCTCCCCCTCTCATCCACACTCTTCCTCTCATTGCACTGTTGGTTGATAGTCACCTGTTGCATTGTAGTGCTTGAAGGAGAAATTTTGGATTACTAACATTTTTTTATATTCTGTATATGCTTTCTATACATTCAATACTGTGCATCAACTTTGCTTTGTCTGTCATTTGCTCTCTCCATGTCATGATTTTCTAATAAAGGTCATGCGACCCCCTTTGTCACGAGTTAAGGGTATTCTGCCTGAGGCAGTAATATTAGGAATATCCCGACAGGAACTAGACTATGGCAAGAGAATGCTGATATATTGTATTGACCAATTATCTACTTACTTGGAGTAGCCACATGACTTGCGTATGGCGCACGGATCACATGCTATGTCCAAGAAGTGTATATGTATTGTATTTCTGCATGTATGAGGATTTTTGGAAAAGACCATTGTACTCATGTAATTGTTGCTAGTGACCTGCTCCCGGTATTGTGAATAAACCTGCAGTGGTTCCTCACACCTGAGTGTTGCCTGGATATTTTTGACCACATGCTTATTTATACATATATAGATAGATCTAACCTCAGAGAGAGAAAGAGCTCAAATATTCTCTCTCTCTCTCTCTCTCCTCAGTCACCACAAAGTCACCTGTTACCTTGTAGTGCTTAGGTCTGATAGCTGATGCTTGCTTTTGAGATGTGTTTATGATATTTTGAATACAGTGTTTAATTTTGCAGAAGATAGGAGGCATTTTGCATTTTGTTTGAGCAGCAGGTGGATTTGTGTGTAGGCTTTTGATCAATTGGGTATTTTGAAAAACAGTATTTTGAAAAGATGACGTATTTTTTTGAGATTTCTGTGTCTAACAGAGAAATGTGTGAAGTGTTTAGCAAATCACTGTGTGAAGTGTTTTGCAAAAAGTGTGAGGCTGACAATATGCTTAATGTTTAGCAGATCTGGGCTGATGTTTCCATCCCGGCATGTATTTTGATAACTGTGTAATACTTTTTTATTTTAGTGTATAAGCAATAATAAAAAGAAAAAACAATAATAATCAGGTGTGCTTTGCAACAGTCAGGCAGATATCATTGCTACATGTCCAAGCGTCCCACTGGTCTAAATCACCTGTGAAGAGAGGGAGGGATCACCCGAGCACACAGACTCATTGGACTCTGATGATGATGTTTTATGAATTTGCACTACATTGTTGTAGACCCACATATAAACAGAACTGAAACATGATATTAAAAAAAGGAAATGCTTTCTGTACATTGATTGAATTCTGTCTTGTACATTTGATTAAAGTTGTGACTAAAGATGTACATGGGCCTCAAAACATTTTCAGGTAAGAATTTCGCCACAACATTCTTCAGTTTAGGGTCCAGCTGATCTAATGTTGTCCTCCACACTGAGCTTTAGCAGAGACTTTCTAATGAGGAGACACAGCACTCAAATCCTCCATAGAAATGCATGGGCTTAGTTTGTAACACCAATATGGCAGTTGTCTACACATATCCCACCCCTTCTGCGGCAAAACGCTGACATGTGAATCCATTGAGCCAATCATGTGGTGTGTTGTGAAGACATCATGCCAATCATGTGTTGTGCTCTCACCACAAGATTAGTGTCGTGAAGCCTTGCACACGCACATAGAAATAGATGCCCGATAAGTGCCCAACAAGCATTGTTATATGGCCACCAAGTGGAGGGAAGGACTTTGGTAATACCCATCAAAACGTCAAAACGTTTTTTTTTTTTTTGCTGCTCCAAAAAACAAATAACAAAAATCCACATTTGTGCACTCCGGTGATTCCTCCCTTTCTTTACATGATCCTCTCCCATGAAGCACCAGACTGGCCAATCAGAAGCACGGTGGAATTACCTTTTGGGCCCCAAATCAAATAATCTCATTTGAATTAAATAGATTATTTGTATGCTATGTGATGCACATGTTGACATGTTGATGGTTGATTTATGCGTTTGCAAGGGAAGTTTTCAGACTGACAAAAGGTCTACAAGAAACAGGAAGTCATTATCAGGCTCCTCTTCTGTGTGTTATATCTATCTATAAAGCAAGAAGCGTCTGTGTGTCTGTGGCACGCATATCTCGCTGACCGCTTGTCAGACTGACCTAAGATTTCGTATGTGGCTCGCACGTGGCACAAAGGTGTGCACTCTTGATTTTGAAGATTTTTGAATGCATATTTCAAAATATGCTTATTTACGTAGGACGTTTATCGCTGCACTGCACTGTTTCCAAGGGGACCAGTTTCAGGGGAGCTCCACCCCATGGATCGTGTACTGACAGTAGCTAGGTCTCACTTTGATGATAGTCAGTCGTAATTTAAAAAATGGATTACTCGGGAACCACTTGTGGGTAAAGATGCTAGGTGATTATCATGTCTGACCTCAACAATAAAGACTCCCTGTATGCAGTTTGCTTGCATAAAATTATTACGCGTATTTTGCAACAACACGCCAACAAACATGGGTATGTTGTGAATGACCACTCAAAATAAAAGTAGCTATGTGCAATAAACTGACGCTTCGAATAGCCCAGGCTACGTTGGACTTGAGACTTTGACTAAACAAACGACAATTCCGACTGCAGGGTCCCAAATTGAAACGAACGATAGGCTAATGCCACATAGCCAACGTTAGACAACAACTTGCAGACTGAGCGACGTCACTTATCACGCCATCAAACACGGGTAGCGTATGTAGTGACCACTCAAAATAAAAGTATAATAAACTGACGCTTCGAATAGCATTAGGAAGTTATTCTGTAAGTTATACAGATTTAGCCTTAACTCAAAACAGTTGTTAGGCTTATGTCATTCTGATCTGTCTCTTCTGATTGAGAAATGTCACATGCAGCCATGCCTAAAATTATTACACATGTAGGCGTAGCCTATTAGAGGCCACATTAATTATAGGCTAACATATTATAATATTCAGTAGCCTATTCATTATTAATTGCTTAGCTGGAATGATGTTTCCCTATCATCCTATTTTTAAAGCAGGCATACCTGTGGTCATGTAATTGAGTTACGGGTCAGGAATGGCATGTTTGAACGGGCACTGCACTAGTTGAGACCAATAGAGGAAACCTCAAACACACGCACACACACACACACACACGCACCCCTTCCCCTGGTAAGTGCAAAGTCAAACTCACACATGCGGAAGCAATATTTTAAAGACTCAGACATTAGGAGAGAGACGCCACAAACTGGAACAGTTGATGGACTCTGGGTTGTATTATCTTACAAAAGATCTCAAAGGAATTAAGAGATGCTCAGTCGTGTTAACACTGTTAGGTAATAGTACAGGAATCAGAGTTACAGAGTGACAGTCTTGGCATTGTAGGTCAGGCAGTGTTATTTTCATCAAAAAAAACAAAAGTTTTTTTTTATCTCAATGAGGGTCTTCACCTCCATCTTGCTCCTGCTTTCAGGTGAGTGATGTCACATTTGTGATATTATTGGACATTGGGTCGTATTGCATCAGAAGAGGCAACGACTGTCCTGAGAAACAGGAAGTGAGAGAACAGAGAGGAGTGGCAGTTTCCTGTGTGGTTTAGTCATTTTAGTCAGTTTGAGTGTCAGTTGGTGGGACTGTAACTGTCTTTGAAGATGAAATGTCTGCATTTCTTCCTCATCCTCTTGTTTTTGCCAGTTTATGATCATGTTTTGTTAATCATAATTAATGTTTTATTTGTCCAATAATTGAAACATTCGTATCAAATGTTAAACACAACTATTAACATGGTTAAACTTTTCAGATCTTGCATGCTGAAGGACAGTGCCTTAATAAAAATGATCGGATCATTGTATATCCTGTATATAATATTTTGCAAAACATATTTTACTACACTGGATATTGAATCAAATGCTTAGAATTAGCGTGTTAGGTTTGTAGATCTGTTGCTGGAATTTGGCTGTTTGTGTCACAGGTTGCAGATATTGGGTGGCATGTGATGTGTGTGTGTGTGTGTGTGTGTGTGTGTATGTGTGTGTGTGGGGGGTGTTTTCAAGCAGTTAAACAAATGTTATTGGCATGTACCATGTGTCTTGCTCAACAGGAGTCAAGTGTTATTGCAATGCTTGTACTTTGTCAGTCTTAAACATTGTTTAAACCTTGACATTAATTTATGTGTTTTAGATGTTTGTCATAAATTGTGTTGGATAATCATTACAGCTAAAATTAAAAATGTAAATGATCTGGTGATTGGTCTTCTACTGGTAATTCTATCATCTCTCTCTCTCTCTCTCTCTCTCCCTTTCTTCTCCATTTGTTAGGAGTGAGCTTGGTATGTTGCCTTCAGACAATGAGGGGTTATGTAAACGGAAGAGTGGACATCCTATGTGATATTGATATGGAAATGTACATCCAATCAGTTCACCTACAGAAAATGGGCATTAGTAAGAACACTCATAGACTGTATACATAGAACTGGACAGTATGCCGTCTGTTAAGAGTGATGCGAGCGTTAGTCTAGAGCCCCCTGGTGGCTGGCTGCAGTACAAAGTGTAACTCCGCCCATCCCCATGTATTTCAATGGCCAAGAAGCCAACTTTCCGTGTCACTTTTCTCACCTAAAACTATTTTTGTATATACAACTTTTTATTCGAAAAAATTGTTTTCAAGATGCTTCAATACACACATTTTTTCTTTTTTCGCTGAAATTATTTTTTTTAATGTTATATTAACAAATCTAAAAAGGCCGTGTTTACACCTATGATTGACAGCTGGCTGGCTGCAGACACGACGCTTTGTCCATTATGTTTTACCGTCTATGCTGCAGACACGACCACGTCATCACTCACTTATTTTAACGACACCAGATTTCGACACATAATCTAACCTAAGTGTTGCTGTTATCATCATTAGGCTATATCTTATCAGAGTCTGACTAAATACATATTGATAGTCATACATTGTGTAGTTGTTTGTAAGAGACATCGTTGTTAGTTGTGACAGATTCTTTGTGAAAAAAGATATGTGCTGTTCTTTCGTAGATGCTAAGTATATTAGCTCATAGCATGCTAAATCATGCTAGCATTAGCCAGTTGATAGGTAAAGTAAAAGGGCTCTGCTATATTGATCCGAAGTTACGTTAGCCATACTCACTATCATTAAGGGGCTACAGTCCTACTTGTTTCAAATGGTTTAACGTAACCAGTGATTGCCGACATCATAGTTGCAACTTAATTTGAATACACTTAAGTCACTGGTAGAAGGCGATGTTAAGTTTCATTAACGTTAACTCTTGCTTAGTTTTGCACGAATGGCAACAAACGTCACCTAGCCTGCTAGGTCGACAACCTCGGTTTGACCACTTATTAATTAGCCGACAAATAACGTTATTTGGTTTTTAGTGAACACATATTAGACCATAGCTTAACGTGAGTTAAGGTATCGTTATTACCTGCGATTGCACTGCTGGAGAAGCATTTTGCATTGGTATCATTTGATCAGGTCTTGCCAGTGATGTGTAAATCCTCCCGTAAACGTACCCCATTTCAAAATATGTCTAAATTGAAAACTGTGACAACTCATTGATAGGCTCTCTCAATATGTCTGTAATCGTATGCCTCTACCACAGGCTTGCTAGTCTTTCACCAGAGAGGGTGCTCCATTATAAATCAAAAATGTAATATTGCAGCCTTCACGTCAGCTGTAAAAATATGAGAACATGGACCTACTACATCAGGATACTCTGTAAACATTTTACACATAATCAGGAAGCTACTTTGCTGTTCAGTGTGTGATGTGTTAAAGTTGTACTACATTTAAAGAAACTTATTTTTATGTTTTGTTTCAAGTGCACAAGAAAATACCACCATTATGATGATGATGATTATGGTTATGCTTTTGTCCAAAGCGACATACAAATACAAAACAATATAATACTTAAAACAGGGATCAATGCCTAATGAAATAAATGAAATAAACAATGATAAAGAGGGGGAGGGGGAGCAATAATAAGTAATAATGTCCATTTAATCAATAATATAATAACATGGTAAGACAACACAACAGAGGCTCATCAGAAGACCGCAGTGGGCGGTTGGGGATTTAAATCTTGGATCATTGAATTAATAACCAATAATTATTCAGGTTGATTGAGTGACAGTGGGTGATGATGTCAGGGAGATGGATGTCAGGGGACTTGGAGAAAGGGGGAGGACATGCCACCTCAGACCACCCCAGCCACACCACTTCACATAGGCATACCGATGTAGACCATGGAGACCACCTTGCCGCCACCTCCAGTACATTCAGCCATCACCCATACCTCATCTGCAAAAAAGGAAAGTTACAATAAAGTTAATCAGACAATTTTACAACATTACAAAGCATCTAATCAAGCACTCAACACCACTAGTAATACCAATTAATTAAATATATGTGTGCAATAAACTTCACAGCCCTAATGTTAACTACACATTTAAATATGCGGTGTGAATGTTATTAACTTGCGTCAGCTTGAAAAATAACGGTATCAGTATGACTGATCATGGACGTTAGATGACAAACTAAGGTGTTTCTTTCTCAAATGTTCACCGATATCGCTGGGAAGTGACTGGTTCTTGGCGTAGTGTTAAATGCAGGCGTTTCATTTATCGATCATTCCCTTATGCGGTCTACAACTACCGACCTACCGATCTATTTTTTACAGTCTATGCTACCGACCTACCATCACAGAAGTAGCTCTAACGGAGGTGTCTTTATCGTTAACGTTAGAAAAAATGCAACGCTGGCACATTAACATGACAGGTTGATAAGGTCCATGCTTCACATTAACTTAACGTTAACTTACGTTGCTTTATCACATCATAACTGTACTGACTGTCTAGTGTTAGTAATCCCCATGTACAGTCAATGGTTACTCCATGTTGAGATGGCATACATTAAGATTGAGATATTTGAAAACAGCAAAAACTAATAAAACCGAGTATATCATGCATTGACTGTTACAGGAGCTGTGTGCTAATCACTTCAACGACTAACTACTTAATGTAGCTGTGTTTAACTCGCCGAGTGGGCGTGTCTGACCGCAACTCCTCTTCACTGCGCATGCTTCAACTTCTGCTGCGCAGCCGCACTTCAAATTGGTTGCAAATTTTCCAAGATGGCGTCGCCTCGGCGGCTTCAATTCCATAGAACACTGCTGAATGCAACCACACTGTCCAGTTCTATATATACAGTCTATGGTCACACTCATTGAGTCAAGTAAGGATGGTGAGACATTTACAAAAGGGAGATATTCTCTATACTATGACTCAACAACTAAAGACATCACTGCAACCATACATGATCTGATCAGAGAAGATGCTGGGGTGTACTGGTGTTTCACTAGAGGATATGGATATTACAATGATTGCAATATTATTCAGATCCAGTGCACCTGGAAGTCCGGTACCGTGAGTTACAGAACATTTTAACAAGATCAATCCAGTTATGTGTCACCAAAACTGTTCCTCTTAAAACTTCACAAATTATCAGGTTAACTCCCCTTAAAACTTCACAAATCAACCAAATTATCAGGTTAACTCCCCTTAAAGGGACACCAGGCAACGTTTTCGTGTTAATTACTCATCTTCTTAAGTCGGTATATGGTTAAATGACTCATTACAGGGCGAATGAAGACTCTCTCGCCCGCCCCTACTGCCTGTAGGAAGAATATCCCGCTTGCAAGTTCAGTGTATCGTACCCACCAACCGAAGCAGGATCAGTTTATACAGAGACTTTCTAATGTGGAGACACAGCACTCAAAAAATACTCCATAGAAATGCATGGGGCTAGTTTGTCACGCCAATATGGCCGTTGTCTACACATATCCCACCCCTTCCTCAGCAAAACGTTGACATGTGAATACATTGAGCCAATCATATGGTGTGTTGTGAAGACATCGTGCCAAACATGTGTTGTGATCTCACCGCTGGAGCAAGATTGGTGTCGTGAAGCCTTGCGCACGCGCATTTCTGCCGAAATGGATGCCCGACGAGTGCCCAAAAAGCGTTGTCAAATGGCCGCTGAGTAGAGGGACTTGCCTAAAAGGACTTTGGTTTATATCCTGCATCCACAGCACAGAGGCAGGCTAACTAAACGCTAGCGATTGTTGCAAACGTGTGTACAATGGCAGAGCCGGCGAAGAAGCAGCGAAAAAACCCTTGACAGAAGATGCAAAGAAAAGGAAAAGAGCTTCAGACCGAGCGAGGGGAGTTTCGTAGAGAAAAAGCATCAGGCTTGCCTGGTGTCCCTTTAATCCCTCAGAGACAAGAAATACTATTTGCTGACATGGTGGCTATTACTTCTGTATATTGGGACACCTATGAAGTAGAACTGGTAAAACTTGATCACTGTTATATGCTCTTTTGAAGGTAACTTTGGAAACTTTAACAACCACAGTAAACAACAGTTGAACTAGGATGCAACCAATAACCAGTTAATGACAACATACTCTTGCAACCATGCCACCTACAGACACCATCAACCAATCAGAATTCTGAAATCAACACATACTCTCTTACCAATCTGATACCACCTACTGACATTCCAGATGACTGAGATGTCTAGGATGATTCTAGGGCCTAACAGGGGGCTCCCAGAAAACACTTATATTAAATTAAATTATGTTTAAAATACTGTGTTTATCCTCAAGGGGCAATTTCATCATGCAGGCATAGTGACATACTGTATAAGTGAGGACAATAAGAAAGAACAAGACAGATAGGGGTGTAGGTAAGTGTGGGGGATTAGTCCCAGGACTAATCAGCCAGCCATTTAAATGCTGTGAGTAGGACATGGGTAGAGTCTTCTAATACTGTATATTATAAAAATATATTATCAACAAGTAGGCTAAATAATGTAGTCAAATCTATAACTTCATATTAAGTCTTTATAGTTCAGCCCTCTCTATGGTTCAGCCTACATAGGCTACTTTGCTCTTCTAAAACTTTGTTTTTTGTACTGTAGACTTAGGCTGTTTTGTAATAAGGTATAATATATGAAATACAATATATTTCATACATTATACCATATTACAAAACAGCCTAAAATATTATTTCCCTCAATTTATCAATTTGTTCCCAAAACAATTCACAAGAAGTCATCATTTCAGAGGTCATTTAAAAATATTTTTTTTAAATGTGGTGGGCAAAACCCCAAACCCCTCTAGCATTTCGGGGAATCAAAGTAATTTTCTTTTATAATGTTTATAATGTCGCTATATTGCTGTAAAGTTGTCAGTGGTAGTTTGGTCTAAGATTACATTGAAATTTCTCATCGGTGGCCATTTCACGATCCAGCGTTCATGTTCGGTTAGCCTGCCTTATTTCCCCTTCTTGTCAGGCTATTATCAAAACGTTAAATCCAGTTACAATGTCCGGTGTTTGGCATAACAATGCCAATATTAGTGTACTTTGTCACTGAAGACCCATTTCAAATCGCACAATAGTACTACAGCATTGTACAACAACTGTACTTTTGTTGATTACAACAAGTGGTGTTGGTTTGCATTATTGTATTATCTTGTAAGATATATAGGTATGACTAATGAAATGCTTACCTTTCTGTTTTGGCAGTTCACCATGGGGAGAAGGCGGCAAGGAGGTCCATGGGCTCTAACCTGGGACTAGAGGTCCAGGTGAAGTGGTTTGGCTGGGGTGTGGTGATATTGAACCCATTGAGACTATACAGTACATTTCACTTTATGTCTATTGATGAACTGTTATACCTACCCTTTACTTATGCCAAACCCATTTCTGTTCTTTAAATATCAGAAAGCAAACTTACTGTTGATGGCACTGACTGGCACTTTGAGTTTTGTTATATGTTTATACTTATATTTACCATTTCTGCTGTAAGTGCATGCTGTGTGTGATGTCTGTATGCTACTGAGACCTTGATTTTCCCCTTGGGGATCAATAAAGTATCTATCTATCTATCTATCTATCAATCAAACCAATTTGCCTGTGCTCTCAAAAACATTTATACAAATCTGTCAGCTTCAGTCAGTAGGTTGAATTGAAGACCCAGATGCAGAAGTAAAGGTGATTTTTTACTTGTATATCTTGAGCATTACAGGTAACCACTGAATTTGTGAAACTAAAATAACAAAAACTAATATGCACTAAGCTAGTACATAATCAATACATATTAGATCACTTTAAAGACTGACAGATGCAAATGCTGTAAATAAAGGTAATCATCAAGGGGTCTGCTGGTGAACAAAGTCTTTGAAGTCAGAAGCTGCCACTGCTCAATGACTTGTGCCCCATCTGGTAGGATTTCAAAATGTTCCAGATCTGAAAACAGAAATATTGGTATATGTCACATCCTTGAACTTACTGCAAACTATGAACAAGTGCTCACAAATTAAGCTAAAAAATACTCCCAATATTTATGATGAACAAACTCACAGAACACAGCTGAATGGGGACAGGACAGGCGTATTCAACTATTGCACATGTCCTGTTTATGCAGGCAATAAGCAAAACCAAATTTGGTGTATTCAAAGTTCTGTAGAATAACCATTTCTTGTATTTTAATGTTTTCAGTGGAACAGTGTAAGCTCATATCTACACCTCATTGAGGTAGTTATTAACAGTTAGGCCAAGGTCCAGTCAAACAATAGCCAGTCACTGATGCCATATTCTTTAATTATCCAATCTGTATCCAACCAAAACCTGCTGATTTAAAGGCTACTTTCCATGTGTGACTTATCAAAAGATGTCATGATAATTATTGCACAGATGTGCCCTGGACTGCTCACAATAAAAGGCCACTCTAAATGTCTGAAATGCATTCATGTTTGTTCAGTATGCTAACCATGTCTGGAATAGACAGCTAGGCCTATTGAATCCAGTAGGTTGCTCCATTTAAAATGTATGAAAAATGTCAAAGTACCATGGAATCAGTACTCAAGTGATGCTTCTGAGTCGACTGCACGGACGAGAAGTGAAGTTAGGAGTCCAGAGCCCTCTCCAGCACCCAGCCTGTCTGGATCACCTACAGGGAAACTTTGCATAGACAAGAAGTATTGTTTCAAATTTGTGTTCAACAAATAAATGGCATCAATAAGAGTTGCAGACGTCAGTTATAACTAACAACAGTTATGGTGACAAGCTAACGTTATCGCTAGTTATCAGCTCCATGTTCAACGTATAGTCAATGGTTCATAGTGGTTCACAATTTTACCTCCACTAGCTAATGCTCAAAGACTATATAAATTGACAACGGACTAAGCATTCATACAGAGAGTATTTACAAAAGTTTTTTTGACGAGAACACATGCTTTGTTGCCCCAGTATGTTTGTGAACTAACGTTAACGTTACAGCTGTCTGATTATTGACTCAAACACCTGGCTAGTATGGCAAACGTTAAGCTAACTCACAACAGGAGCACAATGGTTTTCACTAACGTTAACTTTATTCAAGTTCAAGTGCTTCAGCCATTCGGTCATCATTTTCGACATAAACTTATTTGAAATGATTTGACGCTAACGTAGCCTATAGCTGATACAGTGCCCACTAACATGGATGCTATAATGCTAACATCTACGTGAAATAGTAGTGGAATGTCACTTACCTGAAAAACTGGAGCGAAGTCTTCTTAAAGTGTCGGTTAGTAGGCTTCAGTTAAAGGAGAATTCCGGTGTGATATTGACCTAAAGTGTGTTGAAACATGATACCGAGTGTGAACGTATGTCTCATAGCCCATCTCGGCTTGTCCCCTGCACTCCAAAATCTGGCGCTAGTTAGCCGATGCTACCAACCACCAGTTTCTTCCAGTAGCAGCAACTGGAATCCATGCATTTCCACAGAATTATTTTTGGAATCTGATCCCTTATCATACCTGTTCATTCTTACTCGTCGCTCGACTTATCGTGACTAAATTCAAGATGGCTGCAAACGCTAAACTTTGTGAAGATACTGTCTGTATAAATCGTCTTGTAAGTAAACTACCAGTGCTTTTTCAAAGTTCTCAATGTCTCGTTTTAAATGTCGGCCCTCGGAAGTCTACCAATTAAGTGTGGAGATACATTGAGCCTCGTATATGGTGTAAAACAGTGATTTATTTGCATGGCTAGCCCGATGCCGAAGCACCACCATTGAAAAAGATGTTGGTAGCATCGGCTAACTAGCGCCAGATTTTGGAGTGCAGGGGACAAGCCGAGATGGGCTATGAAACATACGTTCACACTCGGTCTCATGTTTCAACACACTTTAGGTCAATATTACACCGGAATTCTCCTTTAATAGCAACCCATTTTATGTCAGATATTTGAATAAACATTTTCAGAAAGGATGTGGTGTGTAGGATCACAGCCAAGACATCAAATTTTGAAAGGGCGGTTAGAGCCGAAACTGTACTGTACCGTACTTTTGTCCTGTCCTCTGTCTTGTGGATATTGCGTAGTGTCTCGCGGCACCGTCTTGCGGAAGTTGCGTACTGTCTTGTGGCACTGTATTGCGGAAGTTGGCTAGTGGTATCAAAGATTCTAGACAGATCACGAACAAAGCTATTTTTGTCTTTATTTGTTTCGTTGGAAAATACAATTTCAATGTCGGGATGTTAGGAAGACATGTGGCTTGTAGAAAGTGGGTTCATAACTTACAACGCTGACTGTAGGGCGACGTCTGGCCAATATTCTGCTGTAAAACATGTTTTTGTTTATCCAGCATTGTCTTGCTTAAGTTACGTTGTGCCTGGCAGAACTGTCTCGTGTAAAGGTGTGCTAGGTGTGTAGCGCTGTCATGATGGTTGTCTCGTGGAAAGTGTAGTTAGGTAAAACGGCAAATAAAAACACAAGTATCCGTTGTCGACTTCAATTGCTTTGGAAATGTTTTGTTATGCCACCTCGGCCAATTAGGCTACCTTCCACCTCTTTCTGTTCTATTTGTTATTAACTTGTAGCCTAGGCTACTTGTAACTAAGAAATATATAAATCACTTCTTACTTACAACAAATAGCCTACGTATATTAAACATTTAATGTATATTGTTGATATTCCACAAGCAGCATTAGTTCAAGTTCAAGTAGTTTATAGTCATGTACGCATAAAGGGAAATATCATTATTTTTAAGAATAAATAATAATTGTTTAGATAATTATTATAGGCAAATGTGTAAATATTTAGGCATCTTACCAGGGGGGTATTCCAAGTACGAGGTTTAGTGACAAACCTGGGTTAGTTAACACAGAGTAGGTGGTAAACCTCCTAATAGAAGAGCTGTATGGCTTCATTCTCCTAACAAAACAATACCATAGGGCTGTTGTTGTAGGAGGTTTACCACTTACTCTGAGTTAAGTTACCCAGATTTATCACTAAACCATGTACTTGGAATACCCCCAGGTCTGTTAAGTCATAGGCTTGCTTAACCAAATGTTGTAGCCATCCATGGGTAGATGATCACAAAAATAGACAACTGGACAGTTTTGGAGAACACATTTTAATTGTAAACATAAGAACAAAAAAGCTTTGTAAACAAAAAAGCTTTGTAAATCTAAATACGGACAACCTTGCATGGTTCAAGCTCATGTTCTCTCTCAGAACAAAATACACCATAAACTTAACACCAAAAAAAATCAAATTTCCCTAGTACACACATATAGTAAATAATGAAATGAAGATAATAAATTGAAATCCAATAAGACATAAATAAATAAATAAAAAACTAATACATTAAAAAAAGAATGTATGAATACAGAAAAAAACAGCAATGCTTGTTACTCCAATGCCGGATGCATGGACATGAACCTCTCAGCCAGAAACCTGCAGAAACCCTCGTGGTTCGTGACAATGTTGATGGAAACCTTCAAATGCAAACAGATTTCAAATTGGAAATGAGAATGTAGTGACAATATGCATGTTTGGTATGGTTTGGTTTATTTATTCTGGAGAACCCACACTGATCATAATATGGCATGGCTTTTATATCAAATTTCCTTACCTCAGGCATCATTACGTCGAGCACAAGGTCAACATCTATGATATCTTCATCACAGATTATGGCAGTCTGTATCATTTTCGCCAGTTTCCTGGACTAATTGGGGCCACAAAAGAAAAATGAATCTTAGAACGAAAACTTTTTGCATTACTAATTGTATGTTTACTTAAACTAGTTGTTATTCATAACCAGTGCATTATTACTACATAAACTGTACAGTGTATTCATATCAATTAGTTTTCTATGCAATCTAATGCTTTTCGGATGTCATCTTCAAATGCCTTATTTGACAGTTTTTAGACGGTAGGTATAAACAAATCTACATAAAATACATGCAACTTTTTTCAAAATCACTAACATTTTCTATGCTGAAATGGCTATTTGCATGACGCAAACGCTGACGAAGTTCCAAAGATGCGGCCGGATGTTTCCACAGAAACATCCTCGACGACTTCCGTCTGCCACATTGTAGCTCTTCATAGATAGTCTGGACAGATTGAATGGAGACCATTACACAAAAAAGTGTTTACAGTCTGTTTCTACATTACTGTGTGCTTCTACATTTTTATTCCGTCGCATGTACTTGCCCTTAACTCCCCTTGCTGCATAAGCCCCTCCATCCCATTCTGATGGAGAATCCTCAGAGTCCTACAAAGTTTAACAATTTGTTAACATCAAGTATAATACTACATTACTAGAGCACTTGTAGGGGAAAAATATAAATGAAGCCACATACGTATCCACATTCAGTGGCAGTTTCCTCCTGCAGCCACATGTAAATTGGCCTTTAGGGGCCACAACGCCTGCACAATCTGTGTGCAACCATCCTTTACAGGACTCACACTGCACCCACATCAGATGTTCCACTTCTGGATACATTTTGCTAGGTGTGAAGAACACAGTGATAATCCAAGATTTAGAAACCCAATGCAACCTTTATACTTATATCACAATTATGATCAATGACATACTGACCCTCCACTGTCCAGCTTCTGAAACGCACACACATTAATGTCCTCCGCCATACACCGATGTGCTCTGTCCTCCACACTCTTGAAGATTTCCTTGGTAGAAACAACATGTCCACAAAAACATTTATTTGCAATTCATTAATTAATAACTAATTTCCTGCCCGTTTTAACAATGTTCAGATCTTGCATGGTTCCTGATATTCACCACTACATTCTTCTAAATGTGACTACATGTGACATTCTTCTGAAACACCTTTTGACCACAGCTGTTCAGGTTACCTGTAATTCAATGTGTGATTTCACCTGGTGGTCATATGACTCATTTGTGGAGTATTTAAGTCTTCAGTGCCATAGACATGATCTACCCATCATGTGCAAGGTCATGTAGTGAACTAGCCTTGTTCATAACATACTCTTTATTGAAATTGAGAGCGGGTCTAAAAAGGCATAACAATTTTGCGCAATGTTGCACACCATAAATCATTGAATCATAATACTCAATGACTCATCTCACCCTAACCACCCCTTGCCTAACCATTACCTCTAGCAAGACGTCAGAAATCAAAGAAGTGAATGATAGCGATGGAGATATTCCAGCTGAGGTCCACCCAGTATCTCTTGCCTTAGTTTTATCCCCCGGACTTCTTCAGCCATCTGTGTTGACAATAAGGGGAAATTAAGTGATGAGTTAAACTGTTGAGTTTTACCTTTCCCCAGTTCATCCAGCTGTTCTCTGAGTCTGACAATGACACTTTTAGCTCCAGCTCATTGAATCTCTTATAGGAGAGATGCTAACGGTCTAATCGGTTTCAATGAGCTGGAGCTAAAAGTGCTACTGTCAGACTCAGAACGGCTGGATGAACTGGGGAAAGGTAAAACTCAACAGTTTAACTCGAGGGGAGGTGGAAAATGAGTGTATTTCTCCAAATGGTGGAGTATCACTTTAAAGTATAACAAACAGATTAATAATAATTCTTAACATACCGTACAGACAAAGACGCCACAGTTCTGAGAGTCCCTTTGAAGCCACTGCTGTGGGTACTGTATCTCCCACTTTGAAAGGTCCCATGCCCCCTGAAAGGCCTGGCTGTATTTGAAAACAGATGCATGTTTTCCTGTTCTTTCTTTGCATAGAGCAGAAATAACTTCAATATAGCTGCAAGCAGCATTAACCCATTTAAGCCCAATTTTTCCCAGACATGCAAATATGCAAATCATGTGTTATTAGCAACCCTTTGAAGTAATCAATATTTTTTTTTTTTTTTAAATGTAGAAAAGTAGATGAAAAAGTATAAGTATATATACTCTTTTGATCCCGTGAGGGAAATTTGGTCTCTGCATTTATCCCAAACCGTGAATTAGTGAAACACACACAGCACACAGTGAGGTGAAGCACACACTAATCCCGGCGCAGTGAGCTGCCTGCATCATCAGCGGCTTTCGGGGGAGCAGTGAGGGGTTAGGTGC
>NC_063210.1:24292670-24320170 GCF_017589495.1 Alosa alosa | reverse complement strand
CTGTTGTCCATTGTTATGTGTCAATGACGATGTCTTTTATGTGGAGCACTTAAGGTTGCACTCTGTGCATGTTAAATGTGCTATATAGATAAAACTGACTTGATTTGACAACAAACAGGAAGTCGTGTTCAGGCTTCTCCTCTGTGGGTTCCTTCGAGGCCACTTGAACTTCAAACACACATACACACACACACACACACACACACACACACACACACGTGCCACAAAAGCCTCCCACGGTAAGTGCACAGTGAAACTTGGAGACGGTAGCAATATTTCAAAGACTTAGAAGTTAGAAGAGAGAAGGCGCAAACTTGAGCAGCTGACGGGTTTTATCATCTTAAAAAAGATCTGAAAGAATGAATACATCCTCAGTCAGATCTATAGGTTATATAAAAGGTAACAAGAATCAGTTTGTCAATTTCACATTTTACAGAACTGTCTTTAAATTAAAGGTCAGGCATTTCACTTTTTTTATATATACATTTTTTAATCTAGATCAGCATGAGGGGCTTCATCTCCATCTTGCTCCTGCTCTCAGGTGAGTGATGTCACATGTAAATGTAAATCAGCTTTATAGGCCAAGTATACTTGCGTATACAAGGTCTCTGCATTTATCCCATTCGTGAATTACATGTAGTGATACACACAGGGCACACAGTGAACACACAGTGAGGTGAAGCACACAGTGAACACACAGTGAGGTGAAGCACACACTAAGCAGTGCTGAGCAGTGAGGGCCACAGATGTAAAGTAACTACCGGTAAGTAGAAATCTTAAGATAGGTATAAGTTTTAAGATGCTGCATGAACTTAATAACCTATCCAAAGTTCTGACTGCTTTCTTTTTCATGAAAAACTTAGCGAAGGGGGTTGTCACCCCACCTGGCCTCGAAAAGTTTTTACTAGTACTTTGCTGTTTACTAGAACTATGCTGTTTTTTTAGCTTAATTTACCTTAACTTAACAGCTTCGGAGTCATTGGAATGGTTATATGACTTTTTTCGGGTTGAATGGTGGTCGTCTCGCCTCCTCCTAGCGTCTGTGAGCGGAAAAAAACACCCTTGCATCTTCGGGCCGGCAGGCCGACGGCCTCAGTGTCAGGAAGTATAAGGAGTGTAACAAATTGCTTTACTGCATTTAAATACACATACACGCCAGATGGAGTTTCTCAGACATTCGCCATGAAAGAGCCAGCGAAAAGAAGCAAAAAGCGAGAAAACAGCGAAGAAATTGCCAAAACTTCATAGTTTCTCTTTAAGTATGTTTTAGAATGGGCTACTTGTCATACTTAAGTACTGTAAATAATAGATACTTTAAGACTTTTAATTGAGCGGTATGCTTATAGATTACTTTTACTTTAAGCATTTTCTGATCAAATATCTGTACTTCTACTTCAGTTTGGGTTTCGGATAATTTATACAACTCTGGTGAGGGGTTAGGTGCCTTGCTAAAGGGCACTTCAGCCGTGGATGTGGGCATGGGAGAGCAGAGCTCAACCACTTCCCCCACCCACATCGCCATATTGGTCGGGGATTGAACTGGCAACCCTTCAGTTACAAGCCCGAAGCCCTAACCAATAGGCCACTGTGATATTATTGGTCATTAGGACTTACTGCTCGATTACACCAGAAGAATTTCCTTGAATTTCCCCTGGGGATCAATAAAGTATCTATCTATCTAAGAAGGGACGACTGTCATGAAAAACAGGAAGTGATGTACAGAGAGAAAGGGCAGTTTCCTGTGTGGTTTGGTCATTTACAGGTTAAGTATCAGCGTCAGTATGAGTGTACATGTTTTTATACGGTATACAGCAATCAATATTACAACTATAAGCTATAGCTTGTATCTTTTGTAATATATACACTGTAATATAATATATGATATTTCATTTAAAAGTTGACTTGATGAAAGTTAATCAATACAGCTCTCCTCACACACACCTTTTCTTCTCTCCATGTGTTAGATGTGAGCTGGGTATGCTGTGTTCATACAATGAAGGGTTCTGTTGGGGGATACGTACACATCAGTTGTGAATATCCTCAAGAATATGACCCCACATCAGTGTGCCTGATCAAAATGAGCAACAGAGAAACTGTCATTGAAACAACTAACACCAATGGGACCGAATACACCAAAGGGAGATACTCCCTCTATCACGACTCAAACATCAAAATTATTATGGTGACCATACACAACCTGAACACAGAGGATGCTGGGACATACAGATGTGTACCTGCTGTGCTGTATGATGGCAATGAGGATGGTGATATCTATACAGAATTTAGGCTGGAGGTGAAGCAGGGTGAGTCTTTCTCAGGAACATTAATGTCATCTTGCAGTAATATAGCTCTTGTTTTTCAAGGAGCATTATAGAACCCAATGAGTGAATGAATACTTATGTAAATGAAATATTTCAGTCTTTTGCCACAGCCTCACACATATGCACCCACACATACAAACACACCTACCTACACAAACACACACACACACAAAAAAAAAAAAAAAAAACACAAAAAAAACAAACTTACATGCAGACACACACACGCAATAAACACACACAGAAGCACACATATAGACAAAAACAACCACACACTCTGCACACACTCAATTACAAACACAAAAAAGGAACAAAGTATAGGAAATTAACACAATTTGACAAACATGACTTATTTTTGTGGAAAAAATGTGCTAGACTCCGTGGTGGTCATATTTTTTACCGCTCTGCGGGATATTTAGTTTCTATGAGGGTTTACTGTAACCAACCCCCTCTTCCCTACTGTTTTTTACCTTACCCTACCCTTACCTTACCCTACCCTTACCTTAACCTACCTTTAGTCCCTCCCTCCTCTGTTTCACCCCCTCCTTTAGCTCCTCCCACCTCCAAACCTCCACTGACCACAGGAAGTACATCAGCACACCAAAGCCCTACAGGTAGGTGGAGTTATTATTAACTGACATAATTATTTATCCTATAAGAAACACATACCGGTACTTTACCATATGGAAGCCCATTTCTGCCACTACATAAATCAGTCATAAGCCTTCAGGAGAACTGGACCCATCATCATTGACATCTAATGCTCAAAAGAACACAAAGACATAAACAAATACACACACAAATGTGTTTGCTACTACCCATACAGGTGACACACACTCATCCAGAGACACAAGAGCTCCAGAGTTGGAATCAACATCTGTACATGGGAATTCAAATACAACACAATCACAAGCAGGTGGGAAAAATGATACATGGATTGAATCTCTCTCTCTCACACACACACACAAGTCTCAAAAAAACTGAAATCTGACCTGGGTTTGACTGCTGCATTCGGATGTTAGCAGGTCTGTGTGACAAAGGCTCCGTCCACACAAGAACGAAAGGTTTTGAAAACAATATTTTTTCTTTCCGTTTTCTATATAATTATTATATAAAGTTGGTACTGCTTGCAAAGAAATCATGATGGGGAAAATAAATACATTTTAATGTGACAAAACTGACTGACAGATGTTGACCCTTTAAGATGGCATGCCATGCAGGTAAGGTGACTGTTTAGTCAAGTCTGTGGCATCAGCGTTTTCGGACAACCGCTAAAACCGCCGTTGTTGTGTGGACACAAGGCCAAAACAATAGAAAACTTTACCGTTTTCACAAAAATACTTTTTTCATCATTACGCTTGGAGACTGCTCGTTCAATAACTTTGGATAGGAAAGGGACTGGGCGGTAGTTCTTGACTTGATCAGGGTTGAGAGAAGTTTTCTTAAAGGGGTGATTTAGTATTTTGTACATAGGACCTCATTTCCAAGTTAGCAAGTGTGATATTTCAACACGCTTCATCCAGTGGTTTGGACCAGCTTTTTTCCCCGACTCTAAATTATATTAAATATAAACATTTTGTTTCATCTTTATTAATGCTTAACTGTAATTGGAATTCTTTTGTTGTAAGATACCAGTGTTTGGTCTCACTCCATCTCTTTGTACAGTGGGGATATCCAACATAGGCTAATAATTAGAACCTCACCTGAAGCCCTGATTCTGTTTCCTCAACCTGCCATCCATCTGTAGTGGTTTGATGCTGTCTTTCCTGCATACAAAGTGGTTCATTCATTTTGTAGCCTATCCTTTGGCTAGCGGGTTTAACCTTCCTCCCATATTGTATATGATAGTGTTATTTGGATATTATTCATCAAATAATGATTCATTGTATTTGAAAAACCAACAGTGTTGCTTGAATGCGAACTCAGAGTGATGTTAACCTAGGCCTATTTAAGTTAACAACGTGGTTGTCATGAGAGCACGATTCATTGGCGCTTGCAGTGTTCGGCCATAGGCTATGTCTACATGCACACCTGCCAGGCTACTCAGCTATGAGTAGACAAAGAATTCCCCCTGTATATTCACTCCAAGTTGGCCTACCATAACTTACCAACTCTACACTGTAGACCATAAACTGGCTATTTATATGACCAATGTAGGCTATTTATTTAACTTTATGAAGCAGAATTATGCACTACTTGGAACGTAACACATTTTTGTTGGCAGGAGAGAGAATGACAGCGATTAACAAATTGCACGTGTTGCTGGTTACCAATAGGGCCTAGCCTAGCCTACTACATTTTTTTTTGCAAACAACAAAAACAGAAAGGATGGAGATGCAAAGCTAGAGATGGGCAGGAACAAGGTCAATTGGTAGAAATGCTTGTCAAAACGTTAGGAGCTGGATGTGTGGATGAATGAACTGAAGCACAAGTCCTATGCTTTATGTTCAGCATGCACACTGTTTAAAGTTAGGCTACACGGTAAACTACAAGTAAACCAAAGTTAAATTTAGCTTTTTTAGGGCTGGACAAAGTTGACCAAATGGATAGGCTGTTAGGCGTGAATAAAGTAGGCTACTTGCTCCAACCCTTCCAACGGGGACGAATGTTGACATTTTCCGTATTTTGCGTGAGAAACCCGGTAAATCTCCCTTATTTTCATTGTTCAATGTTGACAGCTATGGAACGAAAGAGAACGTTATATGGCAACAGAAATCAACAATCAAACAAGCCACTTTGATTTTTTGCTGTTTTCATTAATACAAAAGATGGGTGACCCCCTAGACAAAAAAAGTTAGGTGACCCTCCCCTCAACAAAGAATAAAAAGACATGCCCCTCCCCTATTTTCCTCCGGTGGCCCCGTTTATAAATAACGAACAGTCCCTAACTTACCGTTGTCGTTGACACACCCGCTCGCTTGACTACCAGTGCAAGAATAAAGCAAAGTGTGTGCTGCATGCGAGTCAGATAACCCTTCCACCTCCCCCTCGGTTTTTCAGCTAATCAAATTACGACGTTTCTTGTACTGTCGTGCTGGCTGTCGGAATGATCAGCAGCACAAATGAGTTAATTCGCTAAAATATTGGTGGGGACAATTTTGTCATCTTAAAATATTGGTTAGGTCTAGTCATGATGCGCAAGTCATCAGTATGTGTTAGCCTGCCACTAAAAACACCCAGTCCACAGTACACCCAAGGCAAATGAATTATAATGACAGACTATGTAAATGTCTTACAGGGCAGAATGCATCTCTCTATGGAGGACTAGCAGCTGCTGTGCTGGTCGGCCTACTGGTGTTGACCATCATACTGATGAAGACCAGAGTGAAGAGGAGAGAAAGTAACACACACACACACACACACACACACACACTCACATATGGATTGCCAAGCAATTAAAAACAAAATAGTCTACACAACAGTACAAATAAGCAAAGTAAGCAAATCAAGTACTATTTAGCACACACACACACGTAAGTGTATTCAAAGATGACTAAATGTGACTTTATTTTAGCAATTCTTTAAACATGTACTGCAAACATGAAACATTATTTTTTGTCACTTACAGCACCTCAATCATCACAAAGGAACCCCAGTAATGCAGAAGAGGTATGCATTTCTGCTGGCTATAGCATCAGTATTTCTCTGTGTGTGTGTGCACATAAGCGTGGTGTGTGTGTGTGTGTGTGTGTGTGTGTGTGTGTGTGTGTGTGTGTGTGTGTGTGTGTGTCCTTAAGACTATTTTCACTCCACTGTTTGTCTCTGATGTGTATTGAGGTATATCTGGTCTCTTTCTGTCCAGATCAACGGCATCTATGCAGAGATACAAGACACAGACAGCAGTGCAGATAAACTCCAAACTCCTCCGACTCCAACCAATCAGAGGAATCATCAGGACAGTTCACCGGTCATCAGCATATACACCATAGCCAATCAAAATCCAGAACAGCAACCTGCTTCTTCCCAGTCAGCCAATCAGATTTATGAAAGTACCACTGAACCTGTGGACATCAATTCTCTTTTGATTTACTCAGTTGCAACCAATCCGATGCAGCCTACACACATGCCAGCAGCCAATCAGAATTCTGAAACAAATGACACATACTCTCTTGCAACCAATCCGATACTGCCTACCGACATGTCAACAGCCAATAAGAATCCTGAAAACAATGACACATACGCCCTTGCAACCAATCCAATTCTGCCTACAGACATGCCTGCAGCCAATTAGAATTCTGAAATTAATGATGCCCACACTCTTACCAAAGCCATGTCTCCATTGAGCTGTATAGGCTACTGCTCTTATTTGTACTTTTACAGATACAGACAATTGATTCATAATTAAAGTATGTTAAAATTATCATAACACATTCATAGCAGCTGTCATAAACTGCACATAAAGCATTCATGGCTGTTTCATGAGACATGACTCAACATTCATACCAAACCTTTCATGAATGTGGAAGACAGAATGACGACAACTTGTCACAATAAAAGTCCAGCAATCGCAAAGCAGCATTGTCGTTTTTGTTCCAAACCCTTTTAACTGATCACATCACATTTGAGTCAATGGGCTACTCCAGTGCCAAAAAGACAGAACATGGTCGAGCAAATAATTTTAAAAATGTATTTGTTTTACGATGTAACCTTTGCAGATGATTTCTCATCTTTTGCTACTGGGAATGTCCAACCGTTCCAGGTTACACAAATACGGGTCAGCTGAATGTAGGCTAGTTTACCTCCCAGTGTTAAACTCAGTGATTACGAATACTTCGCAACTTGTATAGAAAAGTGACGTTTGATGTAGACTTCATAAGATTTCCATGATATATTTAGCCCATTGACTCGGATGTGACGTGATCAGGTAAGAGTAACATTTGGGTAATGTTAATCTGTGCATCTGTCGTGGGGCCTATAACACCCGCCTTGGTTAGTCCTCCCAATTTGCACCACAACAAACAGATATGTTGGTAAACAGGTTTATTAGCACAAAACTCTTGACCAAGGTGGCAGGCAAGGCAGCACAGCACTCTACTAATGACTTTGTGGGAGCTAATGGTGAGAATGCTACCCAATAACCCAGTGACACATCAATCAACTCAATGTGGAAAACATCAGTTCATGTAAGGACATATCAAGAGCACAGCAACACGGCAAGTCAAGCTCACACAGACATATCAAGAGCACAGCAACACGGCAAGTCAAGCTCACACAGACATATCAAGAGCACAGCAACACGGCAAGTCAAGCTCACACAGACATATCAAGAGCACAGCAACACGGCAAGTCAAGCTCACACAAAAGGCATCCCCCCACAAGTCCCCAGTCCAAGCCAAAGGCAGCACGACCAGTGCAACCAGTCCCAGGTCCATGATGATATAAAAGAGTCCGTCCTGGTCGGCTTTCTCTCGCCGACCAGGAAAAGAAACGCAAATGCACAGTCCAGGTCCACGCTCGGTCGTCGGCCGTCTGGAGATGTACCAGTCCCTTGGTCGCTTGTCTGGCCCTGAAATCAAAGAAGACCAGCCCTTAGGGAAAGCCAGCTATGCACCAGAACTGCAAATAATCACACACATGCAGGACGAATGGAGCACTTCCCTTTAGTTAGTGATGTGCCCAATGAAGCGAGGCTTCGGAGCTTGTGTCGAGCAGAAAGGGGCGTGCCAGATGAAGCCCCGGTTTGAGGCTTGTGTCGTTTCCATAAAAATCACGTGACTGATGACAAACGAGGCCTCAGTTTGTGAGTGTGACGTCTGAAGCTTCGTTTAGGACACACACCCACGTGACTGCTTCGGAATCTGACTCAAAGGCTTTGAATTGCGCAAACCAGGGCACCCCCTGTTTTATACAGGATGCTTTCTCTGTTTGGGAATTTACGTTCTTTTCTTTCCGGAAAATGTCCATAATCCATAATATCATGCACATAGAAATAAAGAAATAGCCTAGGCCTAGCCTAAAGCTTTGCCATTTAGAACAATGACATTAAAACGTGTCTGTGTTGCAATCTTGTCTCAACTTCAATCATGTAATTTAAAAGCAATACAGGCTAATAATTTCTATGTAGGCTTAACAATAATGGCTGACATAATATTTTCCTTTTATTGAAAGTTTGATTCATGAAACGTCAAAACATGTCGGGCCATATAGGGTTTGGTTTAATTAGGCACCTGGTCGTTTACTTTTCACTCTCGTCCATAGCGTGTTGAGGTTGATAATACTTCGTCCTGGTTCAGAAGCTAAGTAGTTTCTACAGCGGGCGTTAAGTGGATGGGAGACCGATTGGATCATTGACTGGGATAACACATGATTTCACGCCTCCACGGAAACACCAATCTTGATGGCATTATGTTGCCTAATCGTATTTTATTGTATTGAATTGAGACAAACAAATGCAAATTTCTTGCAACACTTTTAATGTAATGAATGAGAACATTGCGAAGCTTTGGCATTGTGTTGAACGTTGTAGGCATTCTTTTCAATAGTCCGTGGATGCGATAATTTATGCAAACCACCAGATGTCGCTGTGTTTTCCTTGTCATCCATGTTTCAATGCTTCGGCACATTAGGGAAATGTGTTGAGTAGCGTTCGAGGCTTCATTTACCCATCACTACCTTTAGTAGGAGGTTGGAGAGCGATGTATAAGGCACCAGTCGTGGGCGATGTTCCACCAGGCCACCTGCTGCAGTCAGGCACCCGTCACTGTGCCCCTCTCCTCGTCTGTGCCCCTCTCCTCGTCTGTGTCCCGTCTGGATTCCCCCATACTGTCAAGAAGAAAGGCTATATAGCTGGTCCCCTCCTCAGACTGGCTCCAGCATCACAATCAAGAGCCAATCATGTTCCAATTAGACAGGTGAAGCCACACCCAGCTAGACAGGTGAAGCTGCCAGTCATTGGCTACAGCAACAGTGTCAAGAGCCAATCACCTGAGCACTTCCTTTCTTACATTGGTTGCAGCAGCAGAGGTTCCTTATTGGCTCTAGGCTTTAGCCTTACAGCCAATCCCTATACAGCTGCTTAGCAACAGTTCCACAGCATGTAATGGATAAAATACAGTTTTGCAAAGGGTAAAAATACAACATAGTCATAACACACACACATACACACACACACACACACACACACACACACACACACACAGTAGAGTTCAGCACTTGACACATTCATTTGGAAGGTGTCAGTGTGGTCATCATTGCTTGTGTGTAATATGTAATGTGTAATACATTTTGCTGCATTATCTAATAAGCTATTACATACTGTGGTTGTTATTACAAAATGCGGGTGCTGCGGGATTTTTTTTATTTTAATAATATGGTGCATTATGTAATAAGCAACTAAAATTGACGTCTTCATTGATAAGAACAGCACAAAAATTTGTATTTTAATCCAAATTCATTGTAATCATAGGCAAGGAGTTGAAAGTGTTCTAATGTAGGCTATGGCCTATTTCTTTCCGCAAAAGCCAACTGACTGTCATTAGCTCTGAATAAAGAAATAAAACAATAGTGCTATTGTGGAAGAAACGTGAAAGAAATCACAGTGAACATTATCTTAAACCTCAACTTTTCCCGCATTTGGCATTTCTCATTTTTCCAACAACATAAGTCCATTGCTCCGAAGCCTAATTAATCCGACCATTGCATGTTTGACAACTGATGGGAATAGTCTTGGGTAGACTTAAAAGCCAAAAAGCCAAAATTCCATCTGTGCACACAAGGCTTAAGCAGTGGGAGCCAGAGGGAGCATAGAGTGAGGACTGGCTCCCATGAAAGCAACAAAGTCAAATGTCTGAGGGGGTCTCTAATATCTGAAGGTGTCTGCCATATGTGGCATTGTAATTTAATCTCCATCCCCTGTGCGGTCTCTTGTCATTAAAGACGTTAACTTAAAATATAGGCTACTACGGGACGTAGACCTGAGCCTACCTTACGCCCTACGCTCATGAACACAGCATGACTGCACTTTTTGTTTTGTCTATGTACATAGGCGTTCATTGGGCTACATGGTTTGACAATTGCAGAAAAAGTCCTGTTAGCTGTTGAAATCGCACGTCGCTGTTGATTGACAAAGCCATAATGCAGCCTACTTCAATAATTGTGTGATCCTCTGCAATTCAGAGCTCCGGAAAGTTCACAGATATTTATAAAAACACCTGTCAGTAATCTCTAATGGAGGAATATTCAGTGAATAAGCTATACATCTCAGTGCAAATTCCTGTTTGTCTATTTTTTTTCCGAATGGCCAATTTTCCGTCAAGGATTCTCGGGACACTGAAAGACCGGGGTACACGAAACTTGGTGGGCATGTAGCCCCACATGGATAGCATGGAACCATCGTTTTTCGTTTTGATCTGTAGCCCCCCCCCCGCTGGACTGGACCCCCCCGAAAGGAGGGTAGGGCAGACACAGTTTTCTGTGAATATCTCGAGAACCGTAGGGTTTAGGAGGACCACCTTTTTTTTGTATGTTGATCTTAAGAGGCCATGTCAACCCATTCCATAACCACTCATTTCATGTATAGCGCCACCTAGTTAAAAATTAAAAAGCAAAAAATTAGGTGTTTTAAATCACAATATCTCTGGCTGACCTGGTCAAAACGTCATGAAATTGAAAGTGTAGGATCATTATGACACCCTCTGAATGCATGCCATGTGTACATTTAGTGATCGTACACAAACAGAGTTTTCTGTGAATATCTTGAGAACTGTAGGGCCTAGGATGACCAATTTTTTGCGTATGTTTGCGTCCGAGGGTCATGTTAACCAATTCCATATGCACACAAACAGATATTCACACACACACACAGTAATCATACGTATGACACATACACACACAGTAGACATATGTACGCATGTATGCACATGCACACACACGAAGCAGTGTTGGTGGCTGGCCAGTAGGTGGCACTCTTCCCTGTGGCCAGAGTGATTGATTAAAAAAGCCAAGTATGCAAGCAGTACTACAAATGGCTATTTATCTTAAGCGGCAGGTTTGGTGCTCCAGCTCAGCACGGATTAATGGTCAAGCCATAACAGCAACCCTGGTCACAGCATTGGGGTTGTAAACCGGCATACACACCCACACGCTAACATACACATGCACAGCAAGCAGGGTAGCAACACAGACAGACTGGGGGTTATCCCAAATAATTGGACATGAAATTACTAAAGTAATAATGACAAGACAAACACTAAAAGGAGACAAAGCAGCAGTCTCTTAGGACGTGGGAACAGCCGATGAGTATAGCCAGCATATAGGCCAATCTCAAAGCTGGCGATCCTATGCTCTGCTCTGCTCCCTCCAGCTCCCTCCAGAGGTTTCAAGAGGTCTCGGTGCACCTGTTTAACCTTGTGCACTGCGTCTATGAGGGCAATGGTGTACAACCCCAAAACAGAAAAAGTTGGGATGTTGTGTAAAATGCAAATAAAAACAGAATGTCATAATATACAAGTCTTGTAAACCCATATTTAGCAGCAAAAAAGACAACATATCAAATGTTGAAAATGAAAATTGACTATTTCATGGAAAGTATACGTTAACTTTATATTTGAATTTGACTTTGAAAAAGTTGGGACGGGAGCATGTTTACCACTGTACTGCTTTACCTCTTCATTTAACACAATTCTGTAAATGTTTAGGAACTGAGGAGACCATTTGCTACAGTTTTGATAATGAAATGTTGTCCCATTATTCCCCGATATAGGATTTCAGTTGCTCAACAGTATGGGGTATTCTTAGCCATGCTTTCCATTCCATTATGCACCTAATTTCACAAATCTGGACTACAGACAAGCCATCTTAGCACCTGGACTCTTCCTCTATGGAGGAATACTATTTAAATATGTGCAGAATTTATTTTGGCATTGTTTTCCTGAAATATTCAAGGTCGTCCCTGGAAAAGACATTGCCTGGATGGTAGTATATGTTGCTCAAAACCTGTGTACATCATTCGGAATTGATTGTGCTTTGCTTTGAGGTAGGCACGAATGCTCCTCCACACCGTCATAGATGTTGGGTTTCAAACTGAGCACTAAAACAAGTTGGATAGGTTGGATACTTGGATAGGCCCTCTCCTCTTTAGCCCAGATGAGTCCATGATTTCCAAAAAGAATGGCAAACTTTGATTGGTCTAACCACAGGACCTTTTTCCATGTTACCTCAGTCCATTTTAAACAAGCTCAGGCCCAGATAAGAGGGTGGTATTTTCTGTAACATGTCTCAATACAATTTTGGCTGCAGTTTTTGAATTGAGTATCAAACTGGGCACATAGATAATGGTTATCGGAGGTTGTCCTGAGCCAACCAATGTGTTTTTCAGCTCTTTTCCCTGTTTGCAAAGATTTTTCTGGATTCTCTGAATGTTTTCATACTGTTGACTACTGCAATGTCATGTAGATGATGAACTCCCTAAATATGTCACAATTTCTCTGGGATGCTCTTTTTTCATACCCAATCGTGTTGCCATAGTTACCCTAATTAGTTGTGAAACATTCTTCGTTTGTTTTCTTTATCATTACACAACTTTTCCAACATTTTGTTATCCCCGTCCCAACTTTTTTTGAAACCTGTTGCTGGTATCAAATTCAAAATTAACATATATTTTCCATGAAATAGTCAAATTTGTCATTTTTAACGTTTGATATGTTGTCTGTGTCCTTTTTGCAACTAAATATGAGTTTAAGAGACTTGCAGATTATGTCATTCTGTTTTTATTCACACAACGTCCCAACTTTTTCTGTTTTGGGGTTGTAGACTACTCCCCCACTGTTTGGGACTTTGAGGACCTGGTAGCTCACACAGCTCCAAATGTCCTGAATCTTGTGGCGGCCTCTAATGCCACAGTCCTGTAGAAGAACCAATTGGCCCACTTCCAGTTGTACATCCCGCAAGTCATGTCTTTCTTTTCGTCGACTAGCACCAAACTTGTAAAACCACTCATTCAGCAAGACACGCGCCACCGTAGGCGCACACTGATCCCAGATAGGAACTGCCTGAGTGAATTTGCTGAACACATCAGTTATGACCAGGACATTCTCAAGATTTCATTTGGCCTAGAAGCCAACAAGTGGCCCATGAAACTGTGTGACCTAGTCCCGGGATGTTTTGCTACTTGGCACCGTCCACACTCTTGGCACCACTGTTTGATGTCGGTAGACATCCCCGGCCAATAGCATCGGGACCTTACCAATTTGGTAGTTCCCTCAATGCCCTGGTGGCCATGTTCCTGGTGCAACTGCGTCAGGACATCTGGCTTCAAGATAGCTGGCAAAAGGAGTTGGAGATACTCTTCTTTCCCGTCCCGGGTGTAACAACCCCTCCCTCTCTACCAGGCTGACGTAACAGCATTGCCACACTCGTAGGGGCCCGTCGTTTCTCTTCTGGAGTCGGTGGGACTTGCCTCTTCCAGAATATCAGAACCTCCTGCAGGAGGGGGTCAGCCTCCTGCAAGGAGCGAATGTCAGAGGGGGAGTGAGATGGAAGGACTGTGACCATAAATTGGGTAGCGCAAACTTGGGGTTGTGTCACTGAAGCTTGCTGCAAAGGACAGCAGTACCAGGGAGTGTATGTTCCCCCAAGTCATGACCAGACATGGCGTGACAATGCATCTGCATTCTTATTACTGCGTCCAGATCTGTATTTGATCTCAAAGTCAAATGCAGCAAGCTGAGCTGCCCACCGTTGTTCTGTAGCCCCAAGTTTGGCCGACTGGAGGTAGCTCAATGGATTGTTGTCCATAAAGACCACTCATTTCTGACCGAGGAGGTATTCCCTAAGTTTTTCCAGTCATGGCCCACTTGAGCGCAAGGAATTCCAGTTTCATTGAACTGTAATTGTTCATATTGTGCTCAGTGGGCCGAAGACCTCTGCTGGCATAGGCTATGGGTATAACCCCTTTTTCCTGCTCCTGTGAAAGAACTGCTCCCAGGCCGTTAAAACTAGCCTCAACCTCCAAGATAAAGGGACACAAGAAATCAGCGGAGACCAACTTGGCCTTCAATGCCTCGAAGCTGTGCTCACAGTCAGGTGTCCATGCTGTGGCGGATGTGGATGAACTTGACTGGCCTGCACAGAGTCTGGACCTCAACCCGATGGAACACCTTTGGGATGAATTAGAGTGGAGACTGAGAGCCTGTCATGGTTTTTCATATGCGAGTCAAGGCAGGTGACCCAATACTTTTGGCAATATAGTGCATGTCCAGGCTGCCTTCTGACCACTGGGCTGCCCTGTAGACCTCTCCTAGACCCTGGGCAGCATGCAGACACCCAACCTCACCACTCTCTACACTCCAAGAGTAACACTGACTCCAACATATGTTCGTAATATTAGGCAAACACGAACGCTACCGTGAGATCATTAACACTAATTGTTTGCTCCTTCAGTCCCTCCCAATGGATTATGAAACATATTTTCCAAGACCTAGAGCAGGGGTGTCAAACATAAGGCCCCGGGGGCCAGATCAGGCCCGCCAGCAGATTTAGTAAAAGTTAAAGTTGCAACCTTCAAAAAAACTAAACACTCCGACCAGCGTGAAACTATTAGCTATCCAGCCATCAACTAGTGGTTTCAACCAGTGCTGCTTTGGCAGGTGAAGCAGAGCCAAGAAAAGATAACAAATAAAAAGATGTAGGAGAGAAGGAGTGTGGGAGCCATTAGCTATTGTTGATGTGGTGGTGGTGGTCTACACTAGAGGGCAGTGTGCTTGTGTTACAGTAGCTAGGTCATAGGTCACGGTGGCACAGGCGCGCCAGGTAATTAATTCACAGGTGTAGCGGGCGGGTAATGATGCTAGGGTGGCAGGGAGATCGCACGGTTTTTACCGCTGGCACGCCACAACTAGATTAGCCCTCACGTTTGCCTATACTCTGAACTGTGTAACCTACATTCGCTATTAAATGGGAACACCACCCAAAGGATTCTAAACGTTGTGGACTTCAACTTTATTCGAAGTGGACAGGCCTATAGCGCGTCAAAAACAGGATCTAGCCCTCACCCTGTCGAGTGTCTGATTTGTGTTAAGACAGTCACTACAAGGAGAAAAGCTGCTAATATGCTGCTATGGAGAGCCAACTGCTGTAGAGAGGAGAGATCAGAGAGAAGAGAGAAGAGCAGCAGCAGATGCCCATGTAGGCACCCCCCTGTTAGAACTGTCTCTTGGGCACTCGTCCCTTTTGCCCCAGCCCACCCTGTACTTGGCAGTGATGTAGGCAAACCTACACATGACAGAAGTAGTATTCTAAAGAAAAGGGCATTTTTATCAGATCATCAGCAAACATGTCATTGGATGTAATCCAAAATGTCTGAATATGCCACACACCACAGTATGTAGGCCTAATCACAACCAACTGTTGCTGTTTGTGCCGTTATGGATTTAGAATTTAAGACTTATTTTATATTTAACTTCACTTGGTTTTCATATTTTCATTAGTGATATTTTTCTGGGGTGGTGGAAATAACAGATAAGGCTAAGGTACCCCTCCCCAACCCCATGAAAACTTGTTAATCAATAATTGTGATTACAATTTTGTCCAAAATAATTGTGATCGTGATTTTTGCCATAATCTAGCAGGCCTAACATATGTCCAGGCTGCCTTCTGACTACGGGGCTGCCCCGAAGATATATCACAGGCCCTGAGCAACATAAAGACACCCATCCTCACCACACCAAAGTGTAACGGGTCCTACACACAGTTGCGTGCGTTGCGTCCCATTCACTTTACATGGGCATCCGTGGCCGAACTGAATTGCGGGTGGAAATGTGCGTTGCATTTCTCCCGTCGCTCGCGTTGAGAAGTTCAGCTGTTGCTGCACCGACAGAAGGCACCGGCCAAATCAAGCCAATCTGCAGACGGCACCAACCAATCATATTACGGTTATACTTCAAGTCATTTGCATAGCTACCGTCGGGAACACCCACTGGCATGCTGGTTGACGGAAAGTATGTATAAGTATATATACACTCTTTTGATCCCGGGAGGGAAATTTGGTCTCTGCATTTAACCCAATCCGTGAATTAGTGAAACACAGCACACAGTGAGGTGAAGCACACACTAATCCCGGCGCAGTGAGCTGCCTGCAACCACAGCGGCGCTCGGGGAGCAGTGAGGGGTTAGGTGCCTTGCTCAAGGGCACTTCAGCTGTGGCCCACTGGTCGGGGCTCGAACCAGCAACCCTCCGGTTATAAGTCCAGAGTGCTAACCAGTGGGCCACAGCTGCCCACAATGCAACTGTGTGTAGGAGCTGTAACACTTAGGCCTACTCCAGAATATGTCGAGGCTGCCTTTTGACCACAGAGCTCCCCTCTAGACATGAAAATTCTGTTTTCTCCAATTTGAGGTACAGTAGGGAACTTTGGTTATACCAGCTGTAATCCTCTAGATAGAAAGGTCATCTTGGACTTAAGTTGAAGCTTACAAACCTGGGAAGTTTTTCCATGTACATTGGAGGCAGTGATATGTACAATAAAATGTTTGAAAATTATCACTTTTAATGACAATTTGTCAGGCAGATTTTTTTTTGGCTTTTGGGGTATGTTGAGGGGGTTATTTGACAGCAAAAAGGCAGTAATCCCCTGACCTTTTTCTGCTAATTTCCCCTATATGTGTTAGGATACACCATGCAAAAGTTTAGGGTTATATGACTATTAAGGTACTACAGCTACATAAATTGTCACAATTACATCATTCCGCCAAAAGCTTTTCACAAAAAGGGTGTTTTTTGGCCCCTGAGACCAAACGGGGCCGAGTTGGGGATGGTCATTATCAACTTATGGCCCAAGGTATAAGATAATGGGAAATAATAGTGAAAAAAGGAGTGGACCTGACTCCCGGCCCAGAGTTTCCGCTAGAAAAAAATGGTGCCGGTCAAAGTGACCGGCAGAGGTTTTGTTTTCCGGACATTTTGATGATATGCCGGTCAAATATCTTATTATCCCTTCTTAATTAGTCAAATTGAGGAAAACTGGAGACAGGCTATGTAGCTTAAAGAATGACATAATCAGGCTGTATAGAATGCAACATGTTCATTAGCCCAACTTAAACATGCCTAATGTGGCAGGGAAGAGGTGAATGAGAATTTGTTGCATCGACTACGCCACCTAGGGGACGGGAGGCCGGCCCCCAGGACAAGGAACTAAACTAGATTAACCCCTGAGGGTAATTAGAGCACACAGGTTCGTAAAACCCAAGGAGCCGGAGACATGCGTTGCATCAACAATATTTATTCCAACAAGACACATTAATTATTACAGTTGCACATTAAAACATGACCATACAATTGACACTGATGGAGAGGTCCCACCGACAGTGACCAGGGGGCTGCTAAATAAGCACTGTAGCTATGGGGTTGACTAGCACCTTGCTATTGGGCGAGTTACCTGGTCTCAGGGGAGGGGTAACTAGAGCAGGGGAGATGCTTACCACAGCGAGCCGGACTACTGCAGGACAGAGGGCAGGGGGTCCAGAAAATACACCATGCGTGAGAGAAACACTGCAATCCAAGCAAAAGACACCTCAATGTGCACACAGCAAGGGAAAGTGAAGGCCTCCACCACAAACTCAGTCCTCCGCTCACGTGGGCCACACTGCTCCTGTCTGACAGAGGGGAAAAGGAGACACAAGCACTGATTAACAGAGTGGTCGATCTTACAAGCCAGGTATGCTAGCAGTACTACAAATGGCTACTTATCTTAAGCAGCAGGTTTGGTGCTCCAGATCAATGGTCAAATGGGACAGCCACCCTGGTCACAGCATTGGGATTGTAAACCGGCATGCATACACACCCACCAACATGCACAGCAAGCAGGGTAGCCACACAGACAGACTGGGGGTTATCCCAAGCCGGGGAAGAACAGCAATCTTGGTCACAGCATTGGGATTATAAACCAGCATGCATACACACACACACACACACACACACACATGCACAACAAGCAGAGTAGCAACACAGGCAGAACGGGGTTTATCCCACAACCAACAAATAAAAGTACAAAGTGCATGCAGGTTAGGCCAGAGAAACAGCGACACAGCACTGCATAGCCCAAGCATGCATTGGAACAAACAAAACAAGTCCTAGCACCAGCCAGAGCCAGTGGCTAGAAAGATCACAGACTAAACAAATATCCTAATAATTGGACATGACATTACTAGAGTAATAATGACAAGACAAACACTAAAAGGAGACAAAGCAGCAGTCTCTTAGGACGTGGGAACAGCCGATGAGTATAGCCAGCATATAGGCCAATCTGTAAAGCACAACAAAAGCTAAAATTACGATTAGCAGCTTGTTCTAAAAATAGACTGCACAGCGTTGCTATAACATACATACCTCAAAGCTGGCGATCCTATGCTCCACTTAAAGGTACGAGGAGGAGAGACAACGCACTTACCACTCTACTGCTGATAGCAAACTAAAGCAGACAACAACGTTAGATATGTGACGAAGCAGAGAGGCCGTAATAGTATGTTGAGCATGATCGACTACCTGACACCAACAAGTTTCTCGCGTTGCGGTCCACTGGACGTAATGCATGAGAGTTTCCAAAGCAAATACCAACCGCACTAAAACACACCACCGAACAAACAGCTAAGATTCCACCTCAAAGAGAGTCATTTAAACAAATGGGAAAACAAGCAGTGCTTACCTGTTGAGCCAGCGGTTTCACCTACACGCACACAAAGCTACCGGTATCCCACGTCACTAACCAGGAAGTCCTTTTACTGACTGAACGACGTACCCGTCAGCCGAAAGCCACTTCCTTAAATACCAATCCAGGGCACGCCCCCCTAATCAATAACCTGTCAATCAAGATGACTCAAGGGTAAACCCATTTCACCACACTAACAAGATCTAGCCAGTATATTTTCATGGACAGCAAGAGTCCGCTTCGTTCGTTGTTTTAAAAAGGCTACGTTGTTTGTTGCTGCTACCCACGTTATCTCCAGTGGTGACTGTTTAACTTACACAGATGCTCACACGCCACTACCCCCTACTGCTATGCCTCTTTATTTTATAACAATAAATTAAGAAATGTTGCCTATTCTGGGAAATGTTTAGTTTCTTTTTCTTTCAATGATACCGTTTAATTGTGTCAGAAATTATCCGCGGACCAGTAATCGCCTCGTCGAGGAGGCCCTAACCCTGCAGATCATAGACAGAGAACGCATCCCAGATAGCAATTTCCTTTGGGCCGGATCCGCATAAAAGCCTTTAGATCCGCCTGTAGCGGACATACGGTATCTGACTGTGGGCCAGGTCTACTCCTGATACAGGTTTCAGCTCTGCTAGCAATGCTGTTTTATCACCGGTTTACAGATTTGTCCCAGGTCCAATTTCCGCAACTCAACTGGAAGTCAGGAGATGCGTTTAAAATACAAAACACTGATTTGGCCCAAACCTGTGATACGGAGCCGAAGGACCATTTTTTCACAGCAGACCCAGGTGGTATTGATATTAATTAAGGTGCTGATTCTGCTAAATTGACTGTCCTTTCCCTACTTCATTGTCAACTGGCTGCTAAAGAAAATAAAAGGTATTTTGGAATGGCACAAATTTAGAAACCATGGGGGTGCACTATGTTCCCATGGCCACTTCAGTTCTACAGTAAGGCTGGAAAAGAAGATATAGTTGGCTCAATATTGATGATATGTTCGTTTCATTACTTTTATTATTACCTAGCAGTGGTAAAAGTAGTCAATTGTTGTTTGTGTCAGATCTAACAGTGCTATGAGACAACCCCATATTCTTGCTACGCATGCAGAAGTAAGCAGTAATATTAATCAAGGATCTTTGGTTTGCTCACTATCAATCTTTTGACATGATTTGCCAGCCTGGGGTTGGACTAGGACAGCCCAACTTTTCAAGGTAGTATCTGCTTTTTATCTCTGTTGGTTTATTCAGAGACAACAACAAGCAACCAAGCGATTGATAACTTTACTATTATTTTCCAGCAACAACAACTAGCTTAACTTAAGCAAAACAGCCATCACAATAACTATTTTGAAAAAAAAAAACAGTGATAACGCTAACAGGATCACTGATGATAAAAAACGAGTGTAATTGTGCCTATTTGCAAAAAGGAATAAATGGCTCATGTTTATTTTGTGTTGTTTCAGATTGACCATGGTGATGACTGAGGAAGACAGCCTGAATATCGATGGGAACAGTGGAATTAACACGACTTAAACTTTGTCTGGGATTGCACTTCTACAGCCAGGTTGTTGAATAAAAAAAATAATAAGACACTTATGTAAAGTTTTTTACCCCCCCTTGTGTTTGTAGCCTAGCTTATGTTTATCAGTTGAACTGTTGGGAAAACGTTACGAACTTTAGCCCGGGTGAACCTATAACGAACCTGTTAGCAAATGTGTAGCAAACAGATTTTTCAGGATAATTAGCCCTAATTACCAATCACATTTCACATGTCAAATAAAGCCGGCTGATGTCTGATAAACGGGTCCGTACCACACACAATAAGCGGACCCGTATTCTATATGATAAACAGATCTGGAACACGTCAGTAACACAGACTACCATACGGAACTGGGCCAGTCTTAGCCCTTATTGGTACCAGATCTGTCAAACGGATCCAGACCAATTTTGGACCGATGTGCGTTTGGACGCCTGGACCGGGTCCATTATGCAGATCCGTGCCGGACGTTGTGGTGTGGCCCAGTTCCGTCCCAGTGTATGTTTGCTATCTGGGATAGGCCTACTGTATGCTTTGGGTAAAGAACACTTTGCATGTCCAGTGTACACGGAGAATGACAGTTTCTTGGAGCGGCCGTACCCCCGCAACTCCACTTCCAATGTCACTGATTCCGACACTTCTACTTTTTATCTGGTGGTGGTGGTGGAGTTGAGCGGACATCTGAGGCTTCAGACGTTACCAATTTATCATCATCCATCGCGTCTGGCCTCTGAAAAAACGTTCAAGGCTAGTCTGCCAGGGCCTGGCCATGTTTGAACCGCCTCACTCATTTGTTCGTTGTTTAACATGGACGTTTTAAGCCGCGTGCGCTTCCTATTGGAAATGCAGCATAGGCTATGCGTGTTGTTAGCTTACTTTTCAAACGGTAGAGCCTGTTCATTTAAAAACATAGCCAGAGGACGTATAATATAGGTTTACACATTAAGGCTTATTCTCAAATTCAGATTGCGTTAGGGGACGGGATTATTAGCCAATTTCAATAGGACAATTTGACCGGAGAGATCTAATAGCCTATTGTCGGACATTTCATTTTTTTCCGGCCAATGTCCGGTAATTACCGGACAACGGAAACCCTGTCCCGGCCTATTTGGGTACATGTATCTTTTTCTCAAGGTGCTATTCAAAACAATTCGTCAAGGTTGGCTATTTAAGGGTTAAGGTTTTATTAATGCCTTACACAGCTTTTAATGGCACCTTCATAGATCTGTTATTTATTAACATCTTAATATCTACCCAAAGTGCAAATACAACACAGGCATCAAGACAAAAGCAGGTCTGTGCACACACATCAGTTTCGCATTTAGGTTTCCAGGTCTATCTGATAGACGCTTTGCTTCTGTAGTCTATAGTAAAAACCGGTGGATATTATCTAGTTGATATTTATTCATCAAGCTCTCCTTTCACCATACGTCCAGGCCAAAGATCTTCATCCACGTCATCATCATCCTGGCCTCTGGTGAGTTATGCGATGCTAACATGCTACTGTAGTGCTGTAAGATTGTCAACATTTTGCTGATGTTGGCAGATGTTTTTAGATTTTAGTGTGTGAGCAATCAGTCAAATTTAACTGTCTCATGTCTCATGTCTAATGTGCCACTAATTTAATACTACCTAAAAGCAAGGCAGTTTTCAGGGACTGACAGAAGGACACAGGAAGTCACCCGCAGGCTCTTGAATTGGAAGGCAATTACAATTTGAAGAGTTGTTGGTGTTTATGTTTTTTTTTATTATTTGTTATTGTGTTGGTTGTTTATAACATACAGGAAACACCATAATAACTTGTATAAAGAGGTGGTGTTATGATTTTTGAGTTTTCCTGATCATGCAGCTACAGGGCACAGGGTCACACAGCCAGATAGCCTACATTACAAAGGAGATCAAGGGGACCGAGAGGGTATTATACTAATTAAACCTTTGTTGTGTTAACAAGATAAAAGTTTGCCTAGGCCTACTGCTGCTCGACTATACTACAATGTTTATTACCACTAGATCTACCGAAACCAATAGGCTAATACTACTACTACTTAATAGCCTTCTTACATGTTAATAGGCTACTAATATTATTAATATTACCTAGCCTATTATCACTGTAATGCATCAAAACCTACGCACCGTCTTGTCACCTCATGCAGCTGCTCACAGGAGAGAGCCATTTCTGAACAGTAACGGAAAAGACAATGCATTTTGTGCCTGGCTGTTTATTGGCTTAACTTTGTGTACCCTCTGTGTTTACACTGGCTTTGATTTAAATGTTGACATAGAAACCAGAACGTAGAAATGCCCTTTGTTAATAATTTTTTTTTTTTTTTAAATCTAAGACCTAATAGTCGGCTGTTTTGAGCTACTGATTGACTCGAGGGCTGTGGGTCTACCGAGCTTGATTCACCTATATCCAGCTCTCTGAGGGAAGTTCCTATGACCCTTTATCTCGGACTATCTGCTCATGTAACAGAGTTAAAAATGTAGTGTATTGTTATATATGATTTTCGCCAAAGTAAAACAGCCTTGTTTAATAGTTGTGAATGGGAGCCACCCTTGGCCATATGGTGTACTGCAGATCTGCTGCGTGTAATCTTGTGTTGCTTCCCTACCCGATCAGAGTAGCCGTATGCTTTTGATCTGGTAGGTTCACTGTACAAAGCACTCCACCCAGTATATCAGTTTTCTATTGATGTTTAAGTTGATAACTTCGATGTTTCCCAGGTGTTATACTATTTTACATGCACTGTAAGGATTGTACTGCATTTAGCATGTTTTGACAAAAAGTTTGTTAATGTTTTCCTTTTGACTAAGTTTCTCCATACTGGTAACTAGCCATAAACTCCGCTAGCCATGTCCATGCTTTTAATGTCTTATCTAGCATGCATGGGTTGAACTGCGTAGTTAAACATGTATTTGAAATAATATTACTCTGCGTCTCTCATGTGTGTAGTATAGCTTCAATATATGTATGAGACAACAGTGAATGTTAACCGAGTTATCCCGAACGTAATTAGCTGTAATTCCATGTGTGTGAACTTCTGTCTGGCGTGCCTTGCTTGCTAGCAAGCGAAAGTGTACAATGGAATGTTTACGTAGTAGCCTAGTAACGCAATACATGATGTATATGTTATGGCAAGCCGTTCAAGACAAAACGTCTGTCAAAATAACACCTCCACGTGTAGATTTTTTACTTCTTCAGGAGTAAAAAATAGACGCCTAAGCCGCCAGACGCCAAATTTTTACGGTGCTGCGCCAAAAACTTTAAGGCCTGACGCCAGAGGTAAAAATGACGCCTGGGTGATTTGCTGCAATGCCAGAGCCTTTGTGCCAGAGTAGACACAGCATTGGCTGCTGGAAACAGGAAATGCAGCCGCTATAGTTGCAGCAGAAGAAACAAGATGCCAGAGAAATGTGCAGCATATTGCTGCTCAAATCGGCGGACCATCGCAAACAGGGCTTGGGGGATTACTTTTCACAAGTAAGATTTAACATTATCGTACTATTGGTTGTATTTTGTGAATGCAATATTACCAGAGAGTTGAAAAGGAGCAAGGATCTTTGTTATTGTATGTAAATCGTAGCCAGCTAGCTAGGCTACTTGCTAGGTGTTCAGGTGTTCACCCGGCTATGAACTGAGACTTGATGAGTCATATTCCATAACACTGACTTACATTACAACTGACACAAGAATGCTATTGTAGAAATTAATCAAATATTACTAATATAACATTGGCCGGCTATTATCGGGCAGTTGATAAGTGTATCTACTTAGATACACTTAGACCTGAGGACAAAAGTGCTACAGACAGCAAGTGGCAGTACATAATGAAACTGGGTAAACTCCATAAAAGAGGACCGAGTCATCCAAACAGTGGGAAAATGGGAGACAGAGTGGCGAATGCAGGTGATTAGATTAGATTAGATTAGATTCAACTTTATTGTCATTGTGCAGAGTCCAAGTACAGAGACAACAAAATGCAGTTTGTGTCTAACCAGAAGTGCAAAAAAGCAGAAAAGTGCAATGTGATATACAAAGTAGTTGGTGCATAGACAGACAAAAGATATAGTGCCGTGTAGACAGTGTACAGTTGTTTTCAGAAGGTGGTTTAGAGTAGTATAAATTAAATATAAGTATGTGCAGTGTATTAGCAGTAACCTTAGAAGAGCAGAATAAATATGGCCATGTAATATAAACAACATGTACAGATATGTGCAATGTAGTGGCAGTACCATTATAGTAGTAGTAAGAAAAATATTAGATATATGCAGTGTATTATGCAGTGAATATATTACAGACAAACTGAATAAATATGGATATTTAGTATAAACCATATAAACAGATATGTACAGTATGTACAGCTATGTGCAGTGTGGTAACAGTACCATTGTAGTGCAGAAACAGTAACATTATAATAGTATTAAGAATAAGTGTATGTGCAGGATGAAGAGCAGTAGAATATGGCTATGGATAAGTTTGTAAATAAATAGACACTATGGATGGGATAGGGTAGTCCAGTTGTGAGGGGGTGGGGTGGGGGATGTCCGTCTCCTTGTTGTCCCTGTCAAGGCTGCCATGGTCGTATAGTATATAGTATAAGTATATACTCTACGACCATGGCAGCCTTGAGTCACCATGGTCGTGGACACCTCAACAAGCACAGACAAGGAGGCATCAGGCGGGGGCGGGGGGTGATGGGGGCTTAAGTTCGTTGGATGTCACCGGGATACAGAGCTAGAGTTTAGTAGGGTGACAGTCGCAGGAAAGAAGCTTCCTCTGAACCTGCTGGTTCAGGTGCGGAGAGACCTGTAAAGCCTCCCTGAGGAGAGTGGGGTGAACAGTCTGTGGTCGGGGTGAGAACAGTCTTTGATGATGCTGCGCGCCTTACGCAAGCATCGCTTGCCCTGGATGGCCTCGATGGAGGGGAGTGAGGAACCGGTGATGCGTTGGGCAGTTTTTTTTTGCCATACCAAAAAGGTGATGAAGGTGGAGCTCATAAATCAAATATTCAGTCACAGTCTAGCAGATGCCCTGCAGTAATGCAATGTAGAGCTACACCTTCCTCAGTTCCAGGGGTGTGAGGAGACCGTTCAGCTCATTCGTGGTAGTCCTTGAGCAAGGCAGTTGTTCTGAGGAGATATAAAATAAATAAATGAATAAAAAGGGATTTGAGATGCATCTTATTTTTGTTAGAGTGAATTACATGTGAATAATACAGTGTTGGGCAAGCTACTTGGGAATTGTAGTGAGCAAAACTATCATGTAGCAAGCTTAGTAACACAAACACAGCAGTAGGCTAGTTCACTACATAGGAAGCTACTTTAAATTGTGCTAATTTCACATGACAAAAGTGTAGCTTGTTTGGCCAAGCTACTTCATATAAAGAAGTTAAGCTATTGAAAAGTTACTTTATTCAGGAAATAGTGAAGCTACCACCAACACACTTATTACTAGCTAAGCTACAAGTAGCAAATGCCCGATAATAGGCTACAGTCTGTGCCACTTGTGTACCACTTGTGGCCAATGTTATATTAGTAATATTTGATTAATTTCTACAATAGCATTCTTGTGTCAGTTGTAATGTAAGTCAGTGTTATGGAATATGACTCATCAAGTCTCAGTTCATAGCCGGGTGAACACCTGAACACCTAGCAAGTAGCCTAGCTAGCTGGCTACGATTTACATACAATAACAAAGATCCTTGCTCCTTTTCAACTCTCTGGTAATATTGCATTCACAAAATACAACCAATAGTACGATAATGTTAAATCTTACTTGTGAAAAGTAATCCCCAAGCCCTCAACTGCGATGGTCCGCCGATTTGAGCAGGAATATGCTGCACATTGCTCTGGCATCTTGTTTCTTCTGCTGCAACTATAGCGGCTGCATTTCCTGTTTCCAGCAGCCAATGCTGTGTCTACTCTGGCACAAAGGCTCTGGCATTGCAGCAAATCACCCAGACGTCATTTTTTAACCTCTGACGCCAGACGCAAAGTTTTTTGCGCAGTGGCACACGTAAAAATTTGACGCCTGACGCTCAGACGTCTATTTTTTACTCCTGAAGAAGTAAAAAATCTACACGTGGAGGTGTTATTTTGACAGACGTTTTGTCTTGAACGGCTTGCCATAATATGTTGCTTGTGCAGATGCTGTACGTGGTACACCTGAAGGCAATGTTTTGATTTATTTTCTTAAAGGTATGTGGCTCCGTAATGTAAATAGGTTCTAGTGAAGTGCTGTAACTTTATGCAGTTTAGTTATGCCCATTCTATATGGGAAGTTAAATGTCATGATTCAGATAAAATTATGCATTTTCTATTATTGAGAGAGTAATTAGAGAGTAGCCGTATGCTTTTGATCTGATGCTGTACGTGGTACACCGAAGCCTGAAGGCAATGTTTTGATTTATTTTCTGAAAGGAAAATAAAAAGGAAGAAAAATTCAACATTTCGCCTCTGTACCCCTGATGCTTGACCACCGTTACACTGGTGCCGTGACCTTGTGATCCCAGATCAGCTTGATGCAGATCGCCGCGCCGAGGGAGCTGCGTGAAAATCTATGAAAGCTGTCTGTACTGCAGTTTTGGTTATGGTCAGGTACTCAGGGCTGTCAATGCTCTAATGAATGAAGATTCTGAGTGAACTATTATAATTATATTTTCGAGTCTATATTAGGTTTTTACTGTTTATTTTTCTGATTACTGTTTTTGTGGTGGGATGGCTAGTAAGTTTAAGCCTGGTGATGAGCCTGACATTAGCCACTTCTCTTGTGGGAGGGGTAGAGGTCTGATGGGAGGTTATTTAAAGTCTAGGGAGTCTGTTGAGATGGATGTGGGTGCCTCTCCTGTGTTGCCTGCAGGTAATAGGGATTTAGGGTTGGAACAGGACCCGACAGAATCAGTTAGGCCGCATCATTCAACTCCTGTTGACGAAAATGCCACATTGCATCAGTTAACTGATATGATCTCACTGTTAGGTTCACAGATAGGTGAGTCTATTG
>NC_063210.1:24267895-24292170 GCF_017589495.1 Alosa alosa | reverse complement strand
ACTGTGGTGAGGCCAAGGAGTTTGTGCATCGGATTCGACTCACCGACGAGAGGCCGTTCCGTTTGCCTTACTGACGTATTCCGCCTGCTGAATATCAGAAGCTCCGCCAGGTCCTCAGTGAGATGGAGGAGAAGGAGATAATCAGGAAGTCCACCAGCGAGTTTGCCTCACCTCTCGTCCTGGTGTGGAAGAAAAATGGTGACTTGCAGGTGTGCACAGACTTCAGATGGCTCAACAAACGGACACTGAAGGATGCCCATCCCCTTCCCCACCAAGCTGACTGTCTGGCTGCCCTGGGTGGGAACACATTCTTCAGCACAATGGACCTCACATCCGGCTTTTACAATATGCCGCTGCATGAAGAAGACCGCAAGTACTCTGCGTTCACAACACCCATGGGCTTGTACGAGTACAACCGTCTCCCACAGGGCCTGTGCAACAGCCCAGCCAGTTTCATGAGGATGATGACCAGCATATTTGGTGACCAGAACTTTCTTAGCTTGCTATGCTACCTGGACGATTTGCTAGTATATGCACCAACTGAGGCGTTGAGAGGCTTTTTTAGTCGAGAGGAAGTTGGAGCTGGCTGCTTCTGTGACGTTCTGGGGGCCGTGTAGTGGTTAAGGAGCTGGACTAGCATGCTAACCTGAACCGTTGGCCCTTAACCCCAAGTTGCTCCGGGGACAATGTAATCCCTGGCTGCATAAAAGTCACTTTGGTCAAGAAGTGTCTGAAATGTTTCTGGGACAATAATCATGGATGAGTCAGGTGTGTCAACAGACCCAGCAAAAGTTGAGGCTGTCAACAAGATGGTGGCTACAGACCTGATGGAACTTGATGGAGTGACCCCGTCTCACACTCGTGTAAGGTCTTTCTTGGGAATGGTAAACTATTACCAGCACTTTGTGCCCAATTGCTCCACAATGGCTAAGCCTCTCTTTGACCTCTTGGCTGGTCAGAAGCAGAAGCGCAAGGGAAGACCCCGCACAAAACGCCCTGTTCCGTACAGGAAGTTGACCCCTGCTGATTGGAAGCCAGACCATCAGAGAGCTTTTGAGGATCTGAAGATGGCATTACTGACTTCAGTGGTCTTAGCGCACCCAGACTTCACACGTCCCTTCGTCTTATCCACCGACGCTTCCTTGGATGGCTTAGGAGCAGTTCTATCGCAAGTTCAGAAAGGTGACACTGTAGCCTGACCAGTGGCTTTTGCCAGCAAATCCCTTTCAAGAGCTCAGAAAAAGTACCCTGCTCATCGCCTGGAATTCCTGGCACTAAAGTGGTCCGTGTGTGACAAGTTCAGCCATTGGCTTAAGGGTCGTACGTTCACTGTGTGGACGGATAATAACCCCCTCACACATATCATGACCAAGCCACGACTGGATGCCTGCGAGCAGCGCTGGGTGGCAAAATTGGCATCCTACGTGTTCGATATCAAGTACATACTGGGCCCTAAGAACACTGTCGCAGATGCACTGAGTCGTCGGCCCTTCGCGAAGTCGGCTGCTGGAGACGGCTGCTCCGAGACCCCTACAGTGAACTCCTGGCCAAAGCAGTCCCCGTCTCAGCTAACACTGTCCAGGACACCTTTAAGCAGTCAGCCACTCAGGATTACTTAGACTGTGAAGGAGAGGAGCCCTATGTGTCTGATGGTGCCAAGAACCAGTCTTTCTCCAAAGAAGAAGTCTCTGCCATCCTTGAGACACACAGTCTATGGGAGTCAGGTGCCAGGGTTTGAGCTGTTGACGTACTCCAACAGCTCCCACAGCTGGTTCCCACTGATGAAGAGCCCCTGCCTGCATTTACAGAGAGAGAACTGCATGTAGGGCAGTTAAAGGATCCTGTCCTCTCCAGGGTGCTGTACTATGTGGACCGTGGCCGTCGTCCATCCAGGAGAGAGAAGTCCAAGGAGCCTGCTATGGTTATCAGGTACCTGAAACACTGGGAGAAACTGACCACTTGCAATGGCATTCTCTACAGAGTGTCCAAAGACCAGGTGTCTAGGAAGAAAAGACACCAGTTGGTGGTCCCTGACTCCTTTAAATCTGAGGTCCTCAAGGGCATTCACGACTGTGCTGGTCATCAGGGGCAGTTCAGGAGTTTGAGCTTGGCCCGTCAGCGTTTCTTCTGGCCTCATGTAGACAGGGACGTTAAAGAGTATGTCCGTCACTGCCCAAGATGTGTCGTCAGCAAGACTGCCGACCCAGAAGGAAGAGCACCCCTGGAAAGTATAAAGACGTCTTCTCCTCTGGAGATCGTGTGCATAGACTTTTGGACCGCGGAGAATTCAAACAACAAGTCTGTTGACGTGTTGGTAGTTACAGACCATTTTACCAGGTTGGCCAAGCCTTCCCCTGCCGTGATCAGGGTGCCAAACAGGTGGCGAAACAACTCTGGGACAAATACTTCTGCATATATGGCTTTCCCGAAAGAATTCACTCTGATCAGGGGCCCTCGTTCGAAAGTCAACTGATCAGTGAATTGTTGAAGGTTGCCGGTGTGAGGAAGTCCCGAACCACCCCATACCATCTGATGGGCAATAGCAGTGTCGAGCGTTTCAACAGGACATTGGGGATCATGATTTGCGCCCTCCTGCCTGAAGCTAAATGTAACTGGCCCCAACACCTCCAGACACTGACCTTTATGTACAATTGCACGGTACATGAAACCACAGGCTATCCCCCATTTTACCTTATGTATGGTAGAGTTCCACGCTTGCCGGTTGACATTCTCTTCAAGAACATCCTGAGAGATCCGGAGATTAGCAATTACGACCACTATGTGGTGTCTCTGACTAAAGACCTGCAAGAGGCCATGGCTATTGCTCAAAGACATGTCAACAAAGAGCAGAATCGGCAGGCTGAACTCTATAATCGTTGTGCAAAGGGGAAGCTGATTGCTGTGGGTGATCGTGTCCTGGTGTCCAACAAGCGAGAGAGAGGGAAGCGAAAGACTGCAGACCGTTGGGAGTCCACAGTGTACACTGTTGCCAGCATCAATGCCTCCACCCACACCTACCGGATCCGACACCCCTGAAACAGGCCAAGAAAGAGTTGTTCATCGCAACCTGCTGATGCTTGTTAATTTCCTTACCTATTGATGCGGACAACATCTCAGATGGGACCTTTGTGTCCTCCTGCAGGAGAGAGTCAAGCAACATCACTGATGTGGATGGATCGATGCCTATTGCGGATAGGGAGGATTCTGGAAGTAGGACTCAGGAGTGGGTTGACAACCTGACCACTGTGAGTGCAGATATCCATGCAGAGTGTAGCTCACCAGAGGACATCCTGAGTATGAGTAACGGGTCTGGGCATACAGGCAGTTTGCAGTCACAGACAGGGGTGGGCTCTGAATATACTCATGTCTCCTTAACTGACTCTCGGAGTACACACATACACAACGCAGGGCACCTAGACGATACACAAGATACAGGGCCACCCTCCACTCACTCAGAGTCGGACAACTTACACACAGTTAGGACTCGTGTTGGACGTATAGTGAAGCCAGTTAACCGTTTACTGTGTCAGATGTCCAAACAAGGTATTGTAAGCAATGCTGTTTCTAAGTCAATGTTTCGGATGTTCCAGTCAGACTGAGGGTCTTAGTGTAGTCTCAGTGTATTTTGATATTTTGATATGTCATTGCTTCACGTTACATGAGTCAGAGTCCAGGTTGTGAGACTTGGTTTGTAGACTGCATCCCGCTTCCAGAAGTTGGTAGTGAGTTTTGTGCCACTCTCTGTCCACTTCATCCCTTTTGGGATACTCTTCAAGTTGGAGTATAATTTTAACCATGTCTTGTGGGTTTTTTTTTTTTTTGATAGAGGTGTACATAATGCCTCGAAGCCTTGTAGATTTTGGCAAAATTCAGGGGAGGTGGATGTAACAGAGTTAAAAATGTAGTGTATTGTTATATATGATTTTCGCCAAAGTAAAACAGCCTTGTTTAATAGTTGTGAATGGGAGCCACCCTTGGCCATATGGTGTACTGCAGATCTGCTGCGTGTAGTCTTGTGTTGCTTCCCTACCCGATCAGAGTAGCCGTATGCTTTTGATCTGGTAGGTTCATTGTACAAAGCACTCCACCCAGTATATTAGTTTTCTATTGATGTTTAAGTTGATAACTTCGATGTTTCCCAGGTGTTATACTATTTTACATGCACTGTAAGGATTGTACTGCATTTAGCATGTTTTGACAAAAAGTTTGTTAATGTTTTCCTTTTGACTATAAGTTTCTCCATACTGGTAACTAGCCATAAACTCCGCTAGCCATGTCCATGCTTTTAATGTCTTATCTAGCATGCATGGGTTGAACTGCGTAGTTAAACATGTATTGGAAATAATATTACTCTGCGTCTCTCATGTGTGTAGTATAGCTTCAATATATGTATGAGACAACAGTGAATGTTAAGTGAGTTATCCCGAACGTAATTAGCTGTAATTCCATGTGTGTGAACTTCTGTCTGGCATGCCTTGCTTGCTAGCAAGTGAAAGTGCACAATTGAATGTTTACTTAGTAGTAACGCAATACATGATGTATATGTTGCTTGTGCAGATGCTGATGTGGTACACCGAAGCCTGAAGGCAATGTTTTGATTTATTTTCTTAAAGGTATGTGGCTCTGTAATGTAAATAGGTTCTAGTGAAGTGCTGTAACTTTATGCAGTTTAGTTATGCCCATTCTATATGGGAAGTTAAATGTCATGATTCAGATAAAATTATGCATTTTCTATTACTGAAAGTAATTAGCAGAGTAGCCGTATGCTTTTGATCTTATGCTGATGTGGTACACCGAAGCCTGAAGGCAATGTTTTGATTTATTTTCTTAAAGGAAAATAAAAAGGAAGAAAACAATTCAACATTTTGCCTCTGTCCCCCTGATGCTTGACCACCGTTACACTCACTCACTCACTGAAGGTGTGTTTGCCTATGATTGATTGTAACCTGTTATACAGTAGTTTCCTTTGTATTAGCCGCATTGTGTATAAGCTGCAGGACAGTGTTTTATGCAAGTTAAAAGAAGCAAAATCATATTAATACCATATTAACTAAGGTGATCAGATTGTGCCCTCTTTTTGGTTTGTGAAAAAGAGGACACAAGAGAAAACACTGCCTCAAAAGGCTATTTTGAACTAATTTGTGAATGACAGGTAGAAACACATTGCAAATTCGCTGTAAACACGTTTCAGGCTCTAGGACAGTGGTCCCCAAACTTTTTCTTCCGAGGGCCAGCTCATTATGCCTGGCTCCAAGAAAGGGCCACTCGGAGTAGTTCTATATCAGTAACCATAAATAGCTTAGTGCTGTGAACAACAGCAGTCTACCTTAGTTAAATATTATATTACATTTAATCATAGGCTATTGCAATTTAATACCATTGTTAGCTGTGTTTATATTGTCATCATGCCATTTCAGTGTAAAATTAAATAGTACTAATAAAAAACGTTTGCATTCCCAAAAGTATTAGCAGTGAGTCCCAAAAGTATATTTTATTAAAAATGTGTGAACTCTGAATTCTGTGTCTTTGCATACACAGCTCAAGTTGTGAATATCCTACAAATAATTTAAAGTTCTCAAACTATGAGAATTTTATGAAGTGCTGAAGTGGTCTGAAATGACCACCATTCTAACTTTCAGTCACCTGATGAGAACTTTGTGAACTCTTTGTATGAACATTTGAACGAGTGAATAAAAAATATAAATAATTATCCCAGAAATATGACTTGAATAGAAGTCAGTTAGTTATTAACAATTAATTGATAAACTTTTAAAATACTTTGAGCACTGATGCAGTCAGCATAGGCCTCTTACATTGTTTGCAGCCTACATTTCATTCCATTTTCGATGGCAAACGCAAAACAGCGCCATAACAACCACCGGTGGACAAAAACAGTATTACATGTGTACTGTTAAGACTCACCATAGAGAATGAATGGGGGAAATTGCAGAGGTTTTAGTTTGACGATGTTGTATTCTCGTGCGAGCCGGATGCTATATACTACGGACATGTTTTGGGGGGCCACCCAAAATTAGGTATCCCCGCGGGCCGTAGTTTGGGGACCACTGCTGTAAACTAATAAGCTAGTAGGCTATATTGCTGAAAAATAATAGTTAGCCTTACAGGAACGTTATCCCCACAACAAGACGGGGAGCAACTGGTGGCGGTGGCTGGAGGAAGATGTGGTAGGCAAGCCATGCCCAAGGGACATGGACTGCTGGCAGTGGTGGCTGGAGGGGAGGTGGAGGGGACGTCGAAGTCGGCGTACTAAGAAGCAGAAGAAGTGTTAGGGGGAACAGATTTAAAGGGCCCACTGAATTCCTATAGGCTAGCGCTGATTGAATGAGTGAATGATCAGATTGCAGGGCTTTCCCGAAAAGTAGGCGGGTATGGGAGGAGTAAAGGCTGCACTACGAGTCTTCCTAGTAGAACTTTCACTGAAGCTATCATTTCCAGCCTTACTGTAGAAATGAAGTGGCCATGGGAACATGGTGCTCCCCCACGGTTTCTAATTCCAAATTTCCCATTCCAAAATACCTTTTTTTCTTCAGCGGCCAGTTGACAATGAAGTAAGGAAAGGACAGTCAATTTAGCAGAATCAGCACCTTAATTAGAAAAAATAGTCCTTCGGCTCATCCGTATTACAGGTTTGGGCCAAATCAGTGTTTTGTATTATAAATGCATCTCCGGACTTCCGTTTGAGTTGCGGAAATCGGACCTGGGACAAATCTGTAAACCGGTTAAAAAACAGCATTGCTAGCAGAGCTGAAACCTCCATCAGGAGCAGATCTGGCCCACAGTCAGACACTGTATGACCGCTATAGACGGATCTAAAGGCTTTTATGCGGATCCTTTAAGGGTGTAGTTTTTTGAACATTCTAAGTTCCGCAACAATTGAAGGTTCTAAAATTCTATGTTGAATTCAATGAACCCAAATATTCTTTAGAATTTCCCAACATTCCCGTCAAATTTCCAAAATTAAAACAAGAAACAAATTAAGTGGACATTGGAGGAGCTTCCTGAGATGGCAACATCTTCATCAAATGAAGAATATTAAGTCTGACGTAGAGCTGGCCATAAGCTTATTTCTTCACAACAGGTAGCCTAGGCTAAACTTCATCTGCATCGCTAACTTCAGCTAAATATGTTAGTATAGTATAAACATATAACTAAACTCCGCTGTACAATAAAGACAGTAGAAGATAAGAAAGATAAGAAAACTAACAAAACTAAATACTAAATACACTATATAAGTTAAATTAAGAAAGTCTAATGTGCTTGAGGGTGATCAAGCATAAGCCGCTTGTAGTGACAGGGCCGGGACTGGTGAGGTGCTAAAGGGAGTAAGTGTCATGATGAAGGTGCAAAACAGTAGTCCAACCATAGTCCTTAGTTATGTGTGCCTGGCAAGGTCCTCAAGAGAGTGAGTGTCATGGTGAAGGTGCAAAAAGTAGTCCAACATTAGTCCAACAGTGCAACAGTGCAAGAGTAAGGTCTAGAGACCAGCATAAATAATATGGACAAATAGGAGAGTAAAGTATAATGTTGACAAGGTAAAATAAAAACTATTTCAGTGCAAGAACAGGTTGAGGTAATAGGATTATAGCCATTCATTCATTTAGTATTGTATCAGAAGCCTGACCGCAGCCATTGATCATGTGTGCTAATATAGCATGAAAAACATGAAAAACAGTGTAGTAGTAAAACAGTAGTGAAAACATTAGGCTGTGTACAATAGTAAAACAGTAGTAAGCAGCAGTGGGCAGTCAGTACTCAAAAAACATGGACATGGAGAGGGTGGAGAGGCAGACAGACTAAACAGAGAAGTCTATCTCTCCTCTTCCCTTTAGTGAGGCATTGAACAGTTCAATGGCCCTAGGAACAAATGACTTCCACAGCCTTTCAGTTGTGCATGGCAGTGAGCGAAGTCTCCAGCTGCTCAAGCTCTTTTGGTTTTTGATAGTGCTGTAGAGCGGATGACATTCATTGTCCAAGATGTTGATCAGTTTGTTTAGGGTCCTTTTATCAGATATTGAAGTGATGCACTCCAGTTCAGCTCCCACTACAGAGCCAGCCTTCCTTACCAGCCTGTCAAGTCGCCCAGCATCCTTCTTCTTTGTGCTTCCTCCCCAGCATACCACTGCATAGAAGAGGGCGCTGGCCACAACAGACTGATAGAACATCCTGAGGAGCTTGCTGCACACATTGAAGGACCGCAGCCTCCTCAGGAAGTACAGCCTGCTCTGTCCTTTCTTGTAGAGTGCATCAGTGTTGGCTGACCAGTCCAGTTTATTGTCCAGGTGGAGACCCAGATACTTGTAGGTGCTTACCACCTCCACATTCACCCCATCAATGGAGACTGGTAGCAGAGCGGGCTTAGACCTTTCGGAAATCCACCACCATCTCCTTGGTCTTTGAAGTTGAAGGTGATTGAGTTTGCACCACTGCACAAAGTCCTCCACCAGGCTCCTGTACTCCTCCTCTTGCTCGTCCCTGATACACCCCACAATTGCAGTATCATCAGAAAACTTCTGCATGGGGCATGACTCGGTGTTGTAGTAGAAGTCAGATGTGTACAGGGTGAACAGGACTGGAGAGAGCACAGTTCCCTGTGGCGCTCTGGTGCTGATGATCACAGTGTCAGAGAGGCAGTTCTTCAGTCTGACGAACTGTGGTCGCTCGGTCAGGTAATCTGTTATCCAGGTTACCAGGTGAGTGTCCACACCCATCTGCAAGAGCTTGTCTCCCAGTCTGAGGGGTTGGATGGTGTTAAAAGCACTTGAGAAATCAAAGAACATGATTCTCACAGCACTTTTCCCCTTGTCTAGGTGAGAATGTGTCCTGTGTAAAAGATAAGTGATGGCATCGTCCACACCCACTTTCTCCTGGTATGCAAACTGTAACGGGTCTAGTGCATGGCGTACCTGGGGTCTGAGCATACCTAAGACCAGCCGCTCCATTGTTTTCATCACATGTGATGTTAGAGCGACAGGCCTGAAGTCATTAAGCTCGCTGGGGTGTGGTTTCTTGGGAACGGGGGTGAGACATGATGTCTTCCACAGTGTTGGAACTTGTCCGAGACTCCAGTTGAAGATGTGCTTCAGTGGCTCCCCTAGTTCAGCACCAGCATTGTGGTCACCATGTGGGGGAGAGGTGTGATAGCCTGATCAGCAGTGATGATGGAGGGGGGAGGGGAGGGAAGGGGGGTCTGTGTCTGATGGCTGTTGACTGAGGTCGTTGGCACCTCTTTGTTCATGGTCGCCATGTGGGGGAGGGGTGCAATATCCAGTGATGGTGGGGGTGAGTGTTGCACTGGTAATGAGGTGGGGTGGGGGGGCTGGGGGATGGGCATTCGAACCTGTTGTAAAAGTGGTTCAGCTGGTTCGCCCTGTCCAGGTCTCCCTCCACAGAGCTGCTGCTCTTCTTAAGGCCAGTGATAGATTTCATACAGTCCCATACCTCCTTCATGTTGTTATCTTGCAGCTTCTGTTCCATCTTCCTTCTGTAGTCCTCCTTAGCCTCTTTCAGCTCAATCTTGAGTTCCCCCTGTACTCGCCTCAGCTCTGCCATGTCCCCCTCCTTAAACGCCATCTTTTTCCTATTGAGAAGGGTCTTGACATTACTGGTTATCCAAGGCTTGTTATTTGGATAGCAGCGTACAGTCCTTGTGGGAACAACAATGTCCATACAGAAGTTCAGATAGTCAGTAGTGCAATGTGTGACCTCCTCTAAGTCCTCTCCATTCAGTAGACTCAAAGTCAGTGGACTCAAAGCCGTCTCTCAAAGCCTCATCCGCTTCCGGTGTCCACTTCCTGAAGGTGCGCGTGGCAACTGGTAGCCTCTGAACTTTTGGCTTGTACATTGGCTGCAAATGAATGAGGTTAGGGTCTGACTTCCCCAGTGGGGGAAGGGGGGTGGCACTGTAAGCATCCCTCACGTTTGCATACATGAGCTCTATTGTCCTGTTTTTCCTAGTTGGGCAGTCAACAAACTGATAAAAGTTTGTGAGGGTGGAATCCAGTGTAATGTGGTTGAAGTCACCAGAGATCGCAAAGAAGGCATCACTGTGCTGAGTTTGGAGCCTAGCGACTGTAGAGTGAATGACGTCACATCCTGTGTCCGGGAGGGCTTGAGGCGGCACGTAGACACAAACAACAATGGCGTGCGAGAACTCCCTCGGCATGTAGTATGGTCGTAGACTGACCGCTAGTAACTCCACATCCTTACAGCATACAGTCTCCTTCACTGTAACATGTCCGGGATTGCACCATCTATTGTTTATGTATAGCACCAGTTCGCCTCCCTTCTTTTTGCCAGAAAGTTTATTGTCTCTGTCCAAACGAGCTACACTGAAGCCGGGCAGCTCAACATTAGCTGGGGGGATATGGCTTGTTAGCCACGTCTCCGTAAAGCATAGCAAACTACAATCCCTGTACAGCTTCTGATTTCTTACCAGGGCAGCCAGTTCGTCAGTCTTGTTGGCCAGTGAGTTCACGTTTCCCATAACCATCGAAGGAACTGAGGGCTTGTGTTTCCACTTCTTCTCCCGACGCTCCCGGTCCTCACTTTAACTTCCGCTCTGCACCCTGAAAGCACCACAGCTCCTCCGGGATGTTTACGTGAACCCTACCAGCATTCCGTCATATTGCAAGCAGCTGATTCCTTGTGTACACAAGTTTGTTGCCGCTGGAGCATTGTAATAGATCCATATCCATAGGATAGAATGAAAACACTCCTCAAAATGCGTAATCCAAAAAAAGTTGCAAAGTAAAAAAAGTAAAAAGTAAACAAAAGACGGTAAGAAAAACACAAATACACAGAGCTACCTCGACAGGCTGCGTCTCTCGACGGCGCCGGAAACCGGAGGAGTTTCCAATGAATATATAATAACAATGAGATATTCTGTAGCCTACTGATTATCAGTTTGTCGCATGTTTAGACCTTGTATGTGCGTTGCACAACACATGTTGCACTTGGCAATCGCTATGGGGATTGATATGGTAGTGGACCATGATGACCAAGAAGTGAAGGAGCAGTACCCCCCAATTATGGTGGGGTAATTCGCACTCTGAAAAAATGTAATCTCGGGCAAGCGCATGAGCTGTTCTCCACTCTTGCATCTCTTGCTCGCTTTAGTCCTGCAGCCACTGCACCTCAGCCCATGACACAAGTTACGCTACATTACTATTCATTAAATTTGAACGTAAGTTGAACGTAAGTCCCATCTTAGGTTAGTTTCAACCTACATTGGAGTTTATGATCTACTAATATTTAACAGGTTGCACCACACAAATAGTTTCTGACAACAATATCGCAAAAAACACGGGCACAATTTCTGCAAAATTTGTGGGAAACCTGGAGCAAATCCGACTAAAAAGGGAATTTTAAAGTTTTTGTAGGTAGTAGACCGAGGTGAAGTTAGTTTGATATTTGATATTCGGATATTCGACAGATTTTCAACTTTTTTTTAATGCAGCCGGTTTCACCCCATGTTTGCAGACAATGTACAAACAAATGACCTGTCTACTTGCTCCCAGCCGACCTACTTAGGGACCGTCTATAAAGTACCTTCTAAATTACCTTCATAGTCTTTTTTGTCAATAGCTTTGACATCATGTGACCTAGTGACTCCAAACCAATGCAGAATAGTTATCCTATATGGGACTCATCAGACACACCTCTTTTTATAGCGACTGTATGCACGCTGTATTTTATATGAATTTTTCAAAGAAAATACACTATTTCATAGAAAGAAACAGACTCCTTTTTTCAATACCTCCCAAGCCATATGACCTAGTGACTCCAAACCAATGCAGAATAGTTATCCTATATGGGACTCATCAGACACACCTATTTTTATAGCGACTGTATGCACGCTGTATTTTATGTGAATTTTTTAAAGAAAATACATTATTTCATATAAGAAACAGACTCCTTTTTTTCAATACCTCCCAAGCCATATGTCCTAGTGACCAAACCAATGCAGAATAGTTATCCTATATGGGACTCATCAGACACACCTCTTGTTATGGTCACTGTATTTTATATGAATATTTTAAAGAAAATACATGATTTCCCATAAGGAATGGTCTCCTTTTTTTCAAAACCTCCCAAGCCATATGACCTAGTGACTCCAAACCAATGCAGAATAGTTATCCTATATGGGACTCATCAGACACACCTCTTTTTATAGCGACTGTATGCACGCTGTATTTTATGTGAATTTTTTAAAGGAAATACATTATTTCATATAAGAAACAGACTCCTTTTTTTCAATACGTCCCAAGCCATATGTCCTAGTGACCAAACCAATGCAGAATAGTTATCCTATATGGGACTCATCAGACACACCTCTTGTTATGGTCACTGTATGCACACTGTATTTTATATGAATATTTTAAAGAAAATACATGATTTCCCATAAGGAATGGTCTCCTTTTTTTCCAAAACCTCCCAAGTCATGTGACCTAGGGACTCCAAACCAATGCAGAATAGTTTTCCTATATGGGACTCATCAGACACACCTCTTTTTATAGCGACTGTATGCATGCTGTATTTTATATGAATATTTTAAAGAAAATACATTATTTGCCATCATGAATGGTCTCCTTTTTTTTCAATACCTCGCAAGCCACGTGACCTAGGGACTCCAAACCAATATAGAATAATTATCCTATTATTCCAAACCAATGCAGAGTAGTTATCCTATATGGGACTAATCAGACACACCTCAAATTAATATGATTTTTGCACATACTATTTTATATTAATTTCTTAAAGAAAACCAATTTGTTTCCTATGGAAGCTGCTTTGTGCTCAATATCTTCAATATACTGGGTCCTAGACATCACAGATCAACATAGAACTGTTCTGCTATGTGATACTAATCAGACACATGTCAATGTGAAATAATATTTTGCATGAACTATTATATATATATATATATTTTTTTTAAATAATCACATTTATTTCCTATGGAAAAAAGCTTTTTGCTCAATAGCTGCCATATACAGAACTGTTCTGCTATAGGGTACTTATCAGACACACCTCAATAATAAAAATTAATTGGCATCTACTATTATATGGAAGGTATTGAGGAAAAAAAACAGTTTCCATAGGAAACAAATGGGTAATATAAAATAGTATGTGTAAAAATTATATTAATTTGAGGTGTGTCTGATTAGTCCCATAAAGGATATTGCATTGGTTTGGTGTCCCTACGTCACTTCCCTTGAGGAGGGGAGGGGTATTGGCCCACTGGTTAGCACTCTGGACTTGTAACCGGAGGGTTGCCGGTTCGAGCCCCGACCCTCACGGGATCAAAAAAGTATATATACTTATACTATTGAAAAAGGAGACCATTCCTTATAGGAAACAATGTATTCTCTTTAAAATATTAATATAAAATAGAGTGCATTCAATGGTTATAGAAAGAGGTGTGTCTGATGAGTCCCATAAAGGATAACTATTCTGCATTGGTTTGGAGTCACTAGGTCATATGGCTTGGGAGGTATTGAAAAAAAGAGTCAGTTTCTTTCTATGAAATAATGTATTTTCTTTAAAGAATTCATATAAAATACAGCGTGCATACAGTCGCTATAAAAAGAGGTGTGTCTGATGAGTCTCATATAGGATAACTATTCTGCATTGGTTTGGAGTCACTAGGTCACATGATGTCAAAGCTATTTACAAAAAGGACTATGAAGGTAATTTAGAAGGTACTTTATAGACGGTCCCTAACTAGGTCGGCTGGGAGCAAGTAGACAGGTCATCTGTTTGTACATTGTCTGCAAACATGTGTGCGCCTGTTATTTTGTCTGCTGCTGTTGGCGGGTTGCTACGTATGGTCAATACGTCAAAGACATGCCTCTTTATGCAGACAGGACTCAATTCCCATTCTATGGGCAGCCGTGGCCCACTGGTTAGCACTCTGGACTTGTAACCAGAGGGTTGCTGGTTCGAGCCCTGACCAGTGGGCCGCGGCTGAAGTGCCCTTGAGCAAGGCAACTAACCCCTCACTGCTCCCCTGGCGCCACTGCGTTGCAGGCAGCTCACTGCGCCGATTAGTGTGTGCTTCACCTCACTGTGTGTTCACTGTGTGCTGTTTGTGTTTCACAAATTCACCGATTGGGTTAAATGCAGAGACCAAATTTCCCTCACGGGATCAAAAAAGTATATTTACTTATACTGTGCCCATAGACATGAACTACGACGAATTATCGTGCTCCGCCTATGTATAATGTTTGACGATATTTCAAAAGTGTCATGTGACTGACCCCCGGAGGCTTGGTTCACCTCCAACATAACCATCCAGGCGAACATGCCTCATCCTGTTTGCCTTACTCGTGTCATCTGAGACCAGGTAAGAAGCCTACTAATTGCAGGGCTCTCAAGTGTCACCCATTGAGCGTGACAGTCAGTCATTTCAGTCTTTTGTCACGCTCTCCCGCCACACATTGTATTTCTCACGCAGAAAAACTATTTATATATTTAATATACAGGGCTCTCAAGTTTTGAGGACAGGCAAGAGTGAGACGCCCCCCCCCACACCATCCGAGGGTTAAAGGGGTGGCTGGTCAGACGGGTTGGTTGCGAGAATGGGGGTGTTTCATTAATAATACTACAACTTTTTGTTGCTGTTATTAATATGCCTTCAGATGTTCCAGTGTAACAGAGGTTGTTTCGTCAGCCGCTCACAGCCCTTGAACCCGCCACCTCAACACACACCGGCATGGGAGTCGAGCGCTCTAACCACCCTGCTGAAAAAAACAGCTAGAAACCAGCTTATGCTGGTAGTCGATTTTAGCTGGTCTTTGCTGGTTTTCTTCCAGCTCTTGCTGGTCTTTGCTGGTGTAGCTGGTTGGACCACCAGCTGGATATGCTGGCGTGACCATTTGAGGAAGCTGGTCATGCTGGTTTGACCAGCCTGCCAAGCTTGACATTGTTGGTGTAAGATGGTCATGCTGGTTTGACCAACATAAGCTGGCACGGCCAGTTAAACCAGCAGTGTAGACCAGCAACACCAGCTAAAATTACCAGCTTGAGGTGGTAATGGTCAAGCAAAACCAGCTGAATTACCATCGCTAGGGTGGGTAAACCAGCTGAAGGTATGTTTTCGCAAAGAGATTTGCTGGTCTAGCTGGTCAATCATCATAGGGTGGTCAAACAAGCTGGTCAACCAGCAAACCACCTTTAGCTGGTCAGGCTGTTTTTTTCAGCAGGGCACTAAGCTAAAAGCTTCCAACTCAGCGGTTAGAGCCATTCTTAAGGTTAGGGGTGTGAGGATTTACACGCGCAACTAGCATCACCAGCTAGCATACACCAGCCCCAGGTCGGTTATCAGTTGATCTAATATTAGTTGTGCAGAAATATAGCCCATCTTATACACACCAATTGAACTGAAATAGAAATTGGAGATTTGTATTTTTTGTAATTCCACATTTAATGTAGTCATATTAGAACCTGAAGTAGACTACAATCCAAATGCAAGCATGAAACTTCAGAGTATTACCTTTCATTTGAGGCCAAGATTATGCTTATAAGGGATTCATATGCAGTAAGCATTTGATTGCCAGTATACATTTTGATAACCCAAAAGTCCTATAGGAGTTTTCATAGGGCATTTACAAAATGCATGAGTATACCTTGGCAAATAATGGTCTAAAGTACTCATGTTGTCATTCTATATTGATCTACTTTTGCACACAGCATGACAAGACCTAATGCCCAAGTCATATCAAGTCAAGACCTAGAGGGCTGAAATGTGGTCAGTTCAAAGGTGCTTGTTATCCGGTAGAAAAAGAAAAGAATAATATAGCCTTTGTAACTTTGTGTCAGTACATCACACAGTCATTCTAATTGTTTTCCAACAGTGCCTCAGCTTTCCAAAAGAGAGCAGGTATTTGATTATTGGCTATGTATGTAGGAGTAGGAGTATGTAGGAGCAATGCCCTCCTAAGTCAAAATGGGGCAAAAGTATAATTTATAATTGCTCAGATTTGCAAAAGAAAAGATTTGACACATGGCACTAACAATTCAATAATGGGCCTTTTCACTAGTGGTGTCAACAATAATCGATTACGATGCATTGCAATGCACCCATTCAGCATCGATATGTAACGCGCTGTATAATCCAGCGTCCTAAAACCACCGGCTTATGGAACATTTGACCGGCCATAGCCTACTTACAAGAGTTTTAAAAGAATGCATGCAAACTAAAAAAATTTAATTCGCAATAATGTCACATCTGCAATAATACCCACTGATGATGGTGAGCCAGATACCCCAAAGAAAAAGAAGGGTTTATTCAACAATTTTAAATATGACGAGTCATATTTAAAATATGGTTTTGAGAGACCGGGTGACTCGATGCACCAAGTCCTTTATGTGTGGTATTTGGCATAAGTTGTCAAACGAAGTTAATGAAACCATCAAAGCTAATTCGACATCTAGAGTCCAAGCATCCTACACTTAAAGACAAACCCCCTTCTTTGAGCAAAGAAACGCAAGAAAGAAGGACAAAAAAAAGAAAGCAACCACATCGGTGAACGTGCGCGCAAAAGCCCCATAGTGGCTTGTCGGATAAATCTAAGAAGCCCTTTACTATTGGGGAAGAGTTAATTCTGCCTGCTGGTAAAGGCATGTGCAATGAACCTTTGGGGGTTGCCGCAGCTAGCCAGGTACCGCTTTCAGCCAGCACTGTCCATAGGCGAATTGATGATATGTCAGAGGATATTGAGGCACAGTTGTTAGAGAGGGTGGAATGGGTCACCGTGGGTACGCCATCCAAGTTGGTTGGCTGCAGGTCACTGGCCAGAGTAAATGAGCTGGAGAGCCGCTGCAGAGATTTTCACAGAAAAAAAAAGTCACCGTTAGCTGCATATTTTAGTGATGAGGGCGGGTGTCAAAACCGCTACCCGTGTGACATATTCGGGTTAAGCTAATTTATTCACTGCAGGGGAGAATGAAATGTTTTAAACTGGCAGATAAAGTCGCCGCATTTAAAGCCAAGCCGATTTGTGGGTTTCCCCAGAGGGGTCGGTGCTTTGATATGTTCCAAACAGTAGTGGGGGTGTCACTGTCCCATCAACCCCAGATGGAACCTTTCTGTTGCAGGGGTGTTGCACAGGGCTCCCACTTTATTTCGTAATGCATCGCTAGTTCGCTGTTTTTTACTATATTTTTAAGCACATATTTTGTTAAAGTTGTTCAATATTCTCTCATAGTTCATATTGTTCAATTTTCTCATTCTTTTCATAAGTCAATCTGCTTAAGAGTTTGTTACCTTCACTCATCATACATAAACTGGAGCTAGTTGTTTTCAAGTAATGCATCACAACACAGAACATGGAACCCATGAGCCCACTCATCACACAGAAATCACAAGTAGCCTATCACATCAATGAAAGAGCTTTTTTCTCAGCTTTTAAACGATGTTAGTCCGTTAATTGCTGCGGTGAATCGGTTCATGAGAAAAAGCAAATAATATCATTTAATTTAATTTAATCATAAATTTACTGAAGGTTCCTGGGCCCATCTTCACCCATTCATATCGGTGGGGATACTACCAACCCTTCGCTCAACACACAACATATCATAATAAACAGCTGACCTACGAACAGAAAGGTGTAAAGCAGTCCCCGTAAGAAAGTTAACCGTTCTAGAGTAATCCAGTTTTGAATTTATAACAAATTTGACATGCATGGATTCCAAATTTGGGCTAAGTTTTTCAAATGTGCTTAAATTATTAAATTGTTAAAATGCCATATCCATTTAAAATTCAATTTTATTTTGTTTAATGATATTTATGTCAAGATACAGGAGAGTGATAATATATAGTAAGACACAAAATTGTTGTTCAATATCTGTTCATTCGATCAAAATTTGCCTTGTGTGCAGTAGAATTTTGATGCACGCAACGCATCGTAAATCAATTGGAATCGAATCGTTACCTGGTGAATCGTAATCAATCAAATTGTGAGGGCAGTGCCAATGCACACCCCTACTTTCACCACCTCTGCCCACTCACCTGGACCTTTAGGGGCTTTCCTCTCAGGGTGAATGAGAGGATGCTTTAATTGCTTTTACCCAACATTTTGAATACAGATGCAATGATTAATGCATCCATGGCCAGGATATACTATATAATATGACATGATTTTAAAAGTGACCTATAACAATAGGCTATGTAATACACTTTAATTTGTTTAGTGCTTGTAGCTTATTTTGTATCCAAAAAAGTCAAGCAGTCGCTGAGAGGCTAAGGTATGGGTGTTAGTCAGATATTGAACAACAGATTTTATTGTCTGCTATGTGTGTGTATTATCACTCTCCTGTATCTTTGACATAAATATCATTAAATAAAATAAAATTGAATGGTACAGGGTATTGATATGGCATTTTAATAAGTTTAATAATTTAAACACATTGTAAAACTTAAAGCCCAAATTTGGAGACATCCATGCATGTCGAAATTTGCTGCAATTCAAAAACTGGATTACTCTAGAACGGCTAACTGTACAGGGGACTGCTTTACACCTTTCTGTTCGGTAAGGTCAACTGTTTATTATGATATATGGTTTGTTATGTGTTGAACGAAGGGTTCGTGTAGTATCCCACCGATATGAATGGGTAGGGAGATGGGCGCAGAACCTTCAGTAGAATTTATGATTAAATTAAATTAAATGATATTATTTACTTTTCTCCTCATGAACTCGCTCACCGCAGCAATTAACGGCTAACATCGCTTAAAAAAAGCTGAGAAAAGCTCTTTCATGTGATGTGATAGGCTACTTGTGATTTCTGTGTGATGAGTGGGCTCATGGGTTCCATGTTCTGTGTTGTGCATGCATTACTTGAAAACAACTAGCTCCAGTTATGTATGAACAGTGAAGGTAACAAACTCTTAAAATGTGAAAGACGTGAACTTGAAGAAGTGAAAATTTAACAATATGAACTATGAAAATTGAACAACTTGAAGCTACATCTATCATGTGTGCTTAACAAAATATAGTAACAAAACATGGGAACTAAACGCGGCATTACTTAATATAATCAGTGGGAGCCCTGTGCTTGTTTCCCTGCAACAAGAAAAGTTCCATCTGGGGTTGATGGAAGACAGTGACACCCCACTACTGTTTGGAACATATCAAATACAATTCCCGATCCACTCAATGTATTCAATAAATCAAGCTTGGCTTTAAATGCACATCTTATCTGCCAGTTTAAAGACAGTCATTATTCTCCTGCAGTGACAGGTTGAGGCTGTTACAACCCGAATATGTCACACAGGTAAGCGAGTTTGGACACCCAGCCCTCATCACTAAAATATGCAGCTAACGCAGACTTTTTTTTTTTCTGTAAGAAACTGCAGCGCTCGCACTCAAACACTTGGCCAGTGACCTGCAACCAACCAACTTGATATTAGCTGCATCAATGCGACCCATTCACCCTCTCATCAACTGTGCCTCAATATCCTCTGACATATCATCAATTCGCCTATGGACAGTGCTGGCAGAAAGCGTACCTGAGCTTATTTTTTTTTGCGCTGCAGCCCCAAGGAGTTCATTGCACATGCCTTTACCAGCAGGCAGAATTAACTCTTCCCCAATAGTAAAGGGCTTCTTAGATTTAGTTAACCCATTGTAAGCCACTATGAGGCTTTTAAAGAGCCACGCTCACCGCATGTGGTTGCTTTACTATCTGTTTTTTTGTCCTTCTTCTCGCTTACGCTCAAAGAACCTTTGCTAAGGTTTGTCTTGCTGAAACTTGGCAGTGATTTCCTCTGCTGGAGAAATTGCACATTATGCTATTTCAAACTGTGTGAAAAGGTAATGATAAAGCACATGGATTTGTTTAAGAGCTAAGAAACTGTTAGCATAAGTTTGGCAGAACAATGTGGATAAAGCATAAGGTAAGAAACACGATTTAAACGAATTTTCTTGTTTCTCACTTCTCTTTCCGGACGGTAGTCTCAATGTTGCAAGGTTGGTTTTTCCTCGCTTCTGGGGACGCTTAGGCAGAAGGAGAAAGTCACCATTTTCACCGGAACAGGTCATTTTTAACCATCCAAATGATTTCTAAACGGGTTTATTAAGTTGAAGAAGTTGCCCTTTTTTTAAGAGTAGGATGCTTGACTCTAGATGTCGAATTAGCTTTGATGGTTTTATTGCTTTTTTTGACAACTTATCGCCAAATACCACACATAAAGGACTTGGTGCATATGAAGTCAATGGTCTCTGCAAAACCATATTTTAAATATTGTTTAAAACCATATTTTAGATATTTTAATATCACATTTCGTATTGAATGACCCCTTCTTTTGAGTATCTACCACCATCGCCGTGGTATTATTGCGAATGTGACACGCCGCTAATTAAATTGAGTTTTTAGTTTGCATGCATTTTTTAAAACTCTTGTCGAGGCTATGGGTCTCGTTAGGAATGTTCGTGGCCCGTGGTTTGGGACCGCTGGATTATGGCACGCTCGATGCTGAATCGCAGCATGCCCGCATTGCAAATGCATCAGAATCGATTATTGTTGACACCACTAGTGAAGGCCCATATTGAATTGTTAGTGCCATGTGTCAAATCTTTTCTTTTGCAAATCTGAGCAATTATAATTATACTTTTGCCCCATTTTGACTTAGGAGGCATTGTTCTATATTACCCTACTCCTATATATAGCCAATAATCAAATACCTGTTTCTTTTGGAAAACTGAGGCACTTTTGGAAAATAATTAGAATGACTGTGTACAAATGACACAAAGTTACAAAGGCTATATTATTTTTTCATCGATAACAAGCACTTTGAACTGACCACATTTCAGCCCTCTAGGTCTTGGACTTGATATGACTTGACTTTAGTAATAGGGTCTTGTCATGTTGTGCAAAAAGTAGATCACGAGAAATATAGCTGCAAGCAGCACGGGGCCAAGCAGTTAACCCGGCTTGCCCCAAGGATTCCATTGATACCATTTGACATCGTCAACCAGTCAAAGTTAACCAGAATACACGCCCAATCCTTTGGTTTGCTGGTATGCCAGAGCGCCGGAGGTGCCGGTATGAAACTTGGTGAAATTAATTATTGGACTGTCCCCAAAGAAAAAATTGTATAACTTTTTACCAGACGGTTCTTATGGGCTGCTATTGATTTCCATTGCAGAATAATGCACATCAGCAACTACCGGCTAAAATGCATTTGTGTCACCATAGAGCCCCTAGAGGTCAAAGGTCACCGAATTTTGTCCTCCCGATGGGGTCTGAGGTACATGTTCTAAGTTTGGTTTTGATAAGCGTTACTGAGATATGAGTCACTTCCCGTTTTTCGCTTCCGCAAATTTCGTTTGGCTAATATAGCCAATGCGTCGTCAATTGTCTTAATTCAACACCTCATCAGGCATGGTCTGAAGATGGTCTCTACCAATTTTGGTGAGGATCAGCGGAAATTCAGACCTGCAAAAACTGTACGGTTTTTGATTTAATCCAACATATGCCGAATCAATTATGATCACATCACAAGTTCACCTACCGGCTTAAGGAACTCCATAGTATACTAAAACCACTAGTGCGTTGTAATTCTAAGCACAACAGCAGCTACAGGCCAAATGCACATGTTTCTTACTTGCAGTGTCTTCTAGAGGCCAAAGGTCATACTTTGAGCATCCCCCTGATTGGGTCCTGAGTCCATACAACAAGTTTGGCTTTGATATGCAGGTTGAGATATGATCTCACTCCGTTTGGAGGCTTGTCTGAAAATCATGTGTACAAGTTTGGTGACGATCGGACAAAATTTGTGACCCGTAGTTTTAGTTTCACTTCACTAAAATCCAATATATGGAAAAATCCATCATGGCGGAAAATGACGCTATAGGGTGTGTTGAACCTGCTTGGTCCGCTGATTCCAAAGATAGCTCATTTTCTAAATCGGGCCAACTGGTCAGAAGCTACGTGGCGTGAACGCGATCGCCCAACTTTGGCTCTGTTGGTGGCGCTAGAGCCGAGGTGCCGTAATTTGACACTTGGTGAAATTAATCACGAATTACTGTGCCAAATTTCATAACTTTTTACCAGACGAAAGTTCTATATTGCCATTGACTTCAATGACAGAAGCGTGAATAATAGGAAGAAAACATAGAAACATAATGGGTGCCTCAGAGCTTTTACCATTGGCCCCTCAATGACAACATGAGTACTTTAGACTAATATTTGCCAAGGTATACTCATGCATTTGTAAAATGCCCTATGAAAACTCCCCATAGACCCATAGGTTATCCAAATGCATTGGCAATCAAATGCTTACTGCATATGAACCCTTTTGTATAAGCATAATCTTGGCCTCAAATGAAAGGTAATACTCAGTTTCATGTTTGCATTTGGATTGTAGTCTACTTGTGTTCTGATAAGGACTACACTAAATGTGAATAATTACAAAAATACAATCTAGCATTTTCGCTTCAGTTCACCAGGTGTATAAGATGGCCATATTTCGCACAACTAATATTAGATCAACTGATAACCCACCTGGGCTGGTGTATGCTAGCTGGTGATGCTAGTTGTGCGTAAATCCTCAACACCCCTAACCTTAAGAATGGCTCTAACCGCTGAGTTGGAAGCTTTTATTAGTGCCCGCTGAAAAAAACAGCCTGATCAGCTAAAGGTGGTTGCTGACCAGCTTGTTTGACCAATTCTATGATGATTGACCAGCTAGACCAGCAAAATCTCTTTGCGAAGTACCTTCAGCTGGTTTATCGCACCCAATAAATGGTAATTCAGCTGGTTTTTGCTTGTCGTATCACCGCTGGTAATTTTAGCTGCGTTGCTGGTCTACACCGCTGGCTGAACTGCCCAGCTTATGTTGGTCAAACCAGCATGACCATCTTGTTCAACAACAAACAAAGCTTGGCAGGCTGGTCAAACCAGCATGACCAGCTTCCTCAGATTGTCACGCCAGCATATCCAGCTGGTGGTCCAACCAGCTACACCAGCAAAGACCAGCAAGAGCTGGAAGAAAACCAAAGACCAGCTAAACTAACTACTGCGAGTTGGTTTTAGGTTGCTTTTTTTCGGCAGGGTGGTTAGAGTCAACCCATGCCGATGTGTGTTGAGGTGATGGGTCAAGGGCCGTGGAGCGCCGACGAAAACGTACCCTGTTACACTGGAACATCTGAAGGCATATAACAGCAACAAAAAGTTGTAGTATTATTAATGAAATACCCCCATTCTCGCCACCATCCTGCCTGACCACAAATTTTAACCCTCGGATGGTGGGGGCCTACCTTGCCTGTCCTCAAAACTTGAGTTCTGTAATTGTATTTAAAGACTCATATTGTGAACTACTACTGTGCAGATGTGGTTTTTTGTGTATATTACTTAATCGACATTTCACTGCGAGGCATTTTTGATAAGTTTAATCAGCAAGCTCTCGTTATACAGCGTCTGTTTGATAAGTTTCTCTACAAGTATATCCTTCATCACACTTGGTTACTTCCCCTTAAGGGGAGAAGTTTCTAGCATTTTCAGTCTATTGTACTAGACTTTGTGTTTGCAGGTTTAATGTATCTGTCAGACACCAAACAGGACGAGGACCACAAAAGGCTACTGCTAGGAAAGTTTATTAAGGGTTGGGGGTTACAGGGGTTTCAGGGGTTCCGAGTTCCAGAGTTATGGTGTGTGTTCCCCCACACGAAAGCAATGGCAGGAGCTGGATGATCCGGGAAGTCCTGGGGAAACACACACACAACAGCAATTGAAACGGGCAGCAGTACAGTCATATTAGGGCTGTATTCGTGAGAAGAGAGACGAAGGCAGGTCAAGATTACCGGGCTGAGATCAAAGAAGTAGTCGAGCCGGTCTGGGTTCAGGCAAAGAGTCAGAGTCGCTTTTCCAAGACAGGCACTGGTGCGGTTTGCAGACTGATCTGGACAAAGGAGAGCTGAAAGACAGGGCTTTAAATACTGGGAGAGGTTAGTGGGCAATGCAGCGCAGCTGAAGAGAGTACCAGAGCAGAGCAGCAGGACAGGAGTTAGTTAGGCTTCAATCAGCGTTACTGGTGGCAGAGAGCTCATGATAAAACCCCCTATGGGACGGGCCCCAGGTCCCTGCAAGAGTGACACCACGCCGGGAGGGCGGAGGGGAGCCGTGAGGGTTAGAATTCTCCGAAAGGTCCGAGTATCATCCTCATCCTCGAGGGAGCTGGAGTCGGGACAGAAGATGGACAGCAGGTACCGACAGGGCCAGGTCAGGCACAGGACAGGCCGGGCGGCAGGACGGTTAGG